>NC_142869.1:150390000-150595000 GCF_051225735.1 Oryctolagus cuniculus | reverse complement strand
AGTAAAAGACTAAGCCTCCCTGTGGGACTCTATGCAAAAATGAAAATTAAAAAAAATGACGCATCTGAAGGGGGAAAAAAGATATTTAAATCTGAGCACATTCAAGTTACTTACTAGCTTTTCAATCAGATATATAGCACAAGAAAAACAGGAAACTTCTTGTGCAGAATCTGACAACATATAATATATACAATTTTCAGCATTCAGAGCTCCAATAGTTAGTGTATATAAATGGATTTTAATAAAAGTGTCACTTGTTTCAGTTTTCTTAGCGTTTTCCTTCAGATCATAAAAGAGAGGAGAAGATATTTTGGCATTTTTTTGCACACACCTTCTTATAGTCTTCCTCAAGTGTGTCTTGTATCTTGCAAAGGTAAATTCTTAGTAATAAAAATGTGATTTGATTCTCCATGCAAAAAACAGCAATATTGCAATTAAATGCTGCTGGATCCACAATATTCTCTGAACAAATATTCAAACTGGTATTTGGATAAAAACTCTACACAGAGAATCTCAGATCGATCAAAAACTACACAAGATGATTTCAAAGTTTTGAGAATATTTCGAGAAATTTTATATGCAAGTTGAGGTTCATCCAAAGAAACTGATACGAGGTACTATGAAAAAAAATGTCTTCTAAAATAATAACTGTCCCAAACAGTTTGACATTTCTTTCAGTCCGTTGGTTTATCTCCTTCAGATGACATTCCAAAAACACTGGAGTACAGTTATAAAAAAACCATTTGTTTATCTGGTATCTTTTGGTAACTCTAACTTTTAACCTGAACAGCAGTGTCTCTGGTTTTGTCCGCACCAGCATAAAGATCTTGTTTTGTAATCAGGGAGGGTCTAATCTGGCCGGCTCTATTTCTTACTGCCTGGGATGGCTTCTGTAACTTGAGCCATTAAAATGCTATATAGATTTAGTAAGAATGATTGAAACCATAAAATTAACCCAATGTAGGTTCAATTATACAGTAAACTTACACACTACTCCCATATATCGCGGTACTCCTGAATTAATTACTAATATGTGCATCGCTAAGTCATGGCTGACAACTTTAGCACTGTCTGAAATGTGTTGATGTGTGGTCTCTATTCCACCCCAAGGCCAGCTTTGTAAATTGCAGAGTCCGGCTCCTCATTTTCTGTGTTAATTTTGGCCACATTATGAAGCTGCTTCCTTCAATGAGAACACAACAGAAAAAAATTTTAGTCACGATTTGAGCTGATCATTGAAATTCCCATTTAGAATTTGTTGTTTATTAATGGCCTTAGTGATGACTTTATGCAAGATTAGACCAAATCTCCAAATCCATGAAAGCACATTGAAAAGTGGGGACATGGGGGCACTACATGAAGACAGGAAGTTTTAAGCATGGGGGCTGACATCATTATCAGTTGGTGAAGCCATGGCCAGTTTGAGTCCCAGCTGCTTCACTTCTGATCCAGCTCCCTGCGAGTGCAACTAGGAAAGCAGCAGAGGATGGCTCAAGCTTTTGGGCCCCTGTACCCACATGAGAGACCTGGAGGAAGCTCCTGGCTCCTGGCTTTGGTCTACCCAGTCCTGGTCAATGCAGCCATTTGGGGAGTGAACCAGCAGATGGAAGATCTCTCTCTCTGTATTTCCCTCTTTCTCTGTAACTCTGCCTTTCAAACAAATAAATAAACCTTTAAAAGAAACAAACAAACAAAAAAAGCTAAGTGGTGAAGTCAAGACTTGTGGCTCACATGGGAAGTGAATTGGCCCAGGACATGAATCTATTGTCATGAGATGAGAGAAGCCAGCCTCTAAGTGCCCATATTTAGGCCATCTTGGTTATTGGTATGTTTAGGTTTTCAATGTCTTTGTGATTCAGTTTTGGTAGATTTTATGTGTCCAAGAATCCAGCCATTTCTTCCAGGTTTCCAAATTTGGTGGCATACAGCTCTTTGTAACAATTCCTGATGATTCTTTTCATTTCTGTGGTATCTGTTCTTACATTTCCTTTTTCATCTCTGATTTAATTGATTTGGAAAATTGATTCGAGTCTTTTTTTTTTTTTTTGGTTAGTTGGGCCAATGGTATATCAATTTGTCCATTTTTTTTTTTCAAAAAAAAAAAAAAACTCTTCATTTCATTGATCTTTCCTACTATTTTTTGACTTCAATTTTGTTTATTTCTTCTCTAATTTTATTTTTTCCTCTTCCTAATTTGGAGTTTAGTTTTTTGTTGTCTTTCTTCATCCTTGAGATGTATTGATTGGTCATTTTTTGGTACCTTTCCATTTTATTCATTTAGGCACCGATTGCTATAAACCTCCTTCTTAACACTGCTTTTGCTATATCCCATAACTTTTGTTATGATATACTGTCATCCTCATTCATTTCCAGAATTTTTTTAATTTCCTTTTGATTTGCTCTACTACAATGTGCTATTCATTCAGGAGCATGCTCTTCATTCCCTATGTGTTTGCATATGACCTAGAGATTTTTGAGTTGTTGATTTCCAGCTTCATTCCATTGTGTTCAGAGAAGATGCATGTTATAATTGCAGTTTTTTTAATTTGTTGAGACTTGCTTTATGGCATAGCTAATGGTGTATCCCAGAGAAAGTTCCGTGTACTGATAAGAATATGTGTTCTTCAACTGTGGAGTGAAAAGTTCTGTAGATATCAGTTGGGTCCATTTGGTCCATAACACTGATTAGCTCTGTTGTTTCTTTGTTGATTTTCTGTCTAGTCGACCTGTACATTGTTGAAAATGGGGTGTTGAAATCCCGCATTACTATTGTATTGCAGTCTATATGTCCTATTAGAATCAATAACATTTCTTATAAATAGCCAGGCACCCTGTAATCAGGTATATATACATTTATTATAGTGACATCTTCCTGTTGAATTGATCCCTTAATCACCACATAGTGACCTTCTTCATCTCTTTTAATAGTCTTTATATTGAAGTCTATTTTGTCTGATACTAGAATGGCAACACCTGCCCTTTTTGCTTCCCATTACCATGGAAAATCTTTTTTCATCCTTTCATTTCCAGTCTGCATGTATCTTTGTTGGTGAGATGGGTCTTGTAGGTAGCAAGTAAATAGATCTTATTTTTTAATCCATTCAACCTGACTGTATCTATTAACTGGAGAGTTGATGCCACTTACATTCAAGGTGACTACTGCTAAGGACCAACTTGGCCCTGTCATTTTTTCATAAATATTCCTAATATTCACTTTGGATTTCTTTTGTACTTTTACTGGAGGACTTTCTGCCTTCACATTACTACATACGATAGCTATCTTTCTGTGTTTCTGTGTGTAGCACATCCTTAAGCATCTTATGTAAGACTAGATGAGTGGTGATAAATTTTTTATTTCTGTTTATTATGGAAGGTCTTTATTCCACTTTCATTCATAAATGAGAGCTTTGTAGGGTATGACACTCTGGGTTGACAGGTTTTTTTCTCGTAAAACTTGAACTAAGTCTCTCCATTCTCTTCTAGCCTGTAGAGTTTCTGATGAGAAGTCAGCTGTGAGTCTAATTGGAGATCATTGAAATTAATCTTGCATTTCTGTAGTGCGCATTTTAGAATCTTTTGTTTATGTTTTAGTGTGGAAAGTTTGACTACAATGTGGTATGGTGACAAACTTTACTGGTCAAATATATTAGAAGTTCTAGGTGGTTCCTGTACTTGGATGTCCCTTTCTTTCTCCAGATTGGGGGAATTTTCTGTGATTATTTCACTCTAGACATTCTAGTCCATTTCTCTTTCCACACCCTCAGGAACTCCTAAGACCCTTATGTTGGGTTGTTTGATAGTATCCCATAAATCCCCAACACTATTTTTAAGTTTTCCATTTATTCTATTTTTTTTTTTTTTTTTTGGTCTAAGATTTCCAAGGATTTGTCATCTAGGTTTTTTTTTTTTTTTTTTTTTTTTTTTGCTTTGCCAAGTCTGTTGTTATGGCTTTTCACTACATTTTTATTTGATTTATTGAATTCTTTATTTATAATACTGCATTTTGATTTCTCTTGAAAAATCTCAATTTCATGTTATGTATGGTTTTCTTTAGTTCATGGATTTGCTTCTGATTGCTTTTGAGTAATCCTATGATTAATTTTTTTAATTCCATTTATGACATTTCCTCAATCTTCATCTTTACATTCTAATATTGAAATGTTGGTGTGTTCCTTTGGCATGGTCTTGGTGTCTTTCTTATTCTTGTTTCTTGAATTTCTGCAATTATTTGTAAGCATTTGTGGAGTTGATTGTTGTTTTTCTCTGAGTGCCCATCATCTTGGCATACAATGCACCCACAGTCACTGGGTGCAAAGGTTCTGCTCTACCACACCAGTCTGTCTGATTCACAGAGAAGCATGTGTTCCCTGAGCCAGCTTTGCATGTGTGCTTGACCTGGCAGCTTGAACCCCAGAGCCTGTAGACTGTTAGGAGGCTGGAGGTGCCTCACATTCTTATATGGGTGTCCAGCCTCCTGTTTATCCTCCCTGTCATGCTCAAAATCAGTGGGGGACACAGATTTTTCCCTACGCTAGAATCTCTGGATCACACACATACACAAGAGCCATTGGCTGAATGATGTCCTCTCCCTGCCACTGCCACCAGTACTGCCAAGAAGATGGAGTCCTGTCTCAGGCAATTGATGTGGGCTGGTACCAGGGCTTCTGCAGCTGCCACTCAAGCCCAAAATGGCACCTACCCTTTCTCAGCCAGGTGTCGGGCACTTTTGTGGGGAGGATGGGATGGGAGAAATATTCCCCTTTACCCTCACTGTGTCTGTGGGTACCAACTAGTCCCCAAGGCTCCAGGCCAGACTCACACCATGCTCTCCTTCCTGCTGTATCACTCGTGTTGCTGCAGTTTGGTCCACTTCCATCTGGAAGCTGCTGTCTGCTCCATCTCTCAGCTGCTTAGTATTGTGTCATAGTTCATGCTGGGTGTCTGCACCTTCCACCCAAGTCCATGGCATTCCTTCTGCTTCCATAGAATTTGCACTGCAACTTTTTTCTCTAATTCTCTCCTGAGTGTACTTCTCTGTGCTACCTTCTTGGAATCCCTCTCTGCATGTATCATTAATTTGTTCCTTTTCATTGAGGAGTAGTAAACCATGTGTCTTCATCCATTTTGTGTTGTTATACAAAATACCTAAGACTTTGTGATTTATTAAAGTCTTTTATTTGGCAAGTGATTCTGACAACTACAAAGTCCAAACAGTATGGTGCTGGTATCTGGTGAGGGCCTCCTAACATGGCAGATATCAACACTTTGTGGGAGAACATATGAGAAAGTGGTCATATGGTGAGAGAGAGAGCAAGGAAGAGAGTGAGTCAAGAAAGTTGAACTTGTTTTGTAACTCACCCTTGTGATAACAAATTCAGTCACTCAGAACCTAAACCACTCCTGTGAGACATGATTAATCCCTTGTAAAGGCAGTGCTTCAATGACCTGATCACCTCCCACTAGGTTCTGCCTTATAAAGGTTCTACCCCTTCTCAAAATCTCCATTCTGGGACTCAAAGTCCAACATAGGCCTTCCAGCATAAGTGGTTTGTCCTCAACAATACAGATGTGGTGGCGAATCATAATCAAACCAGAGCACCATGGTATGGATAGATTAAAGCTTGTTTAATCTCAACCATACTGAAAAATATTTGGATTTGTTTTTCAGTTTCTGGATTTTAGAAATAAAGCTGCTATGACTATTCTTGTGCATGTTTTCCCCCCAAATGTGTTATTTAACTAAGAGCACTGAGTTGAATGGTAAGGGCATTTTTGGCTTTAATAAAACCTGTCAAACTGTTTTCCACAGTGGCAGCATCATTTTAAATTCCTACAAAAAATATAGGATTAATCAGCATTGATTTTTAAATTTAATGGTTTTTTATGTATATATATATATATATATTTATGGATATATTTTCCATATGTAAGTTATAACCAGTTTTTTCACTTATCATATGGTATAGAGTCTCCAATAAAATTGAATTACTAGCTAAGTTCAACACAAAAATATAGTATTAGCTTTTTGGTTTGTTTTTCGATATAGTGACAATATTTGGGTAGTAGCAGAAGAAGGGAATTTAGGGAAACTATGCATTTATGTGACATTTAAGTACCCTGGCATTGATTATTAAATATTGGATTTCTTCCCTTCTCTTGTTCCACTACTCTAAATAATGCTGCTTCACTTACCTTGTTATTATTTTATTTGCATATAAACAGTATAGTCAGTAATAATCAATAATAATATAGTTATTGAGAGAATGAACTGAGACAATATGCTTAAAATACTCGGTTCATGGCTGAGAACATGAAAATCTGTTAGCCATTGCTACAGAGTGAGCTGCTGTATGTGCTGAATGGATATGGGATGATAGCACACAGGCATCACTGAATGATCATAACATGTGGATGGGACCAAGAGAAGTTTAGTGGTGCTAATGTATAAACTTGGAAGGAGACATACTGCCAGTGTAGAGAGAGTAACAATAGGGGTAAGTTTTCCATAGTATGGAAATACCGCCTCTTGTTTATCTTTACAAATAGCAAGCATCAGTTCATAGAACAGAGGTAAAGAAACGTTCCAAATTCAACAGAGGAAAGCTTAACACTTTATGAGGTGAAATTTGTTATTTTATTCTTGTTTCATTCAGTTTCTCACCTGAGTTCTTCCCCTTTGACTCCAGAAACTCAAAAGCAGCTCTTGGAAGCACTTGAGAGCAGAGGACGTGGTCTGGGCAAGACCCAGGCTTCAAAAAGGCATCTTCAGGCCTTCTCCAACTTTGGGCTCCAGCAGATAAGTGAATCTCTCCAATCGTCCACAATTCTCCATATTCTCCTATGTCAAGCAGGCATTAGCAGCCTCTCTAAGAGCTCCTCCTGAGGACCAAGTGAGATAATATGCTTAAGACGCCTGACACATAGTTGGGACTCAATAAACATAAACTTTTAAAAAATGTTTCTTCTCACTCAGCCTGATTAATTAAACATAAATGTGTGGGTGCGGCTGAGTTTGTTAAATTTAACTTATGGCTCTTGGTGTAATCTTTAAAAAATTGAATTCTCTGCTCCTATGGGGAATTTTTGGAGGGATGTAGGCGAGGTGGCTGGGAGATGGACCTGTATGCCTAACTGGTAATGTTCATTCTAAACCCCCAATACTCATTTATTCATTAAATAATGATAGTAACCTAAATGGAAAAGGCTTAGTCTAAATGAACTTAATTATTATCTTGTAACTACACAAAAATATTTAGATGCTACATTGTCATTGGTTCTATTTCATGGAAAGAAATTATGAATGACTAATTGACAAAAAATACTGTATATGGGTGAAATGGTTATTTTTCCATTCAATTATTGTTTATAGCTGTTATTTATGTTCCCACTAAACTAGGATCATTTCTTTTTACTTGCTAAACTTCTTATCTGGTGAAGTATTAAGTCTTTTTATTTCAATGTAAATTTAAAGTATGTTATCTCAAAAATTAAAAAAGGGGCTGGCACTGTGGCAAAGTAGATTAAGCCACCGCCTGAAATGTGGGAATCTTACATGGGTGCCAGTTCAAGTCCTGGCTACTCCACTGAAGATCCAGCTCCATGCTAAGGCACCTAGGAAAGCAGTAGAAAATGGTCTAAGTCCTTGGGCCCTTTCACCTGTGTGGAAGACCCAGAAGAAATTCCTGAATCCTGGCTTTGGATTGGCCTAGCTCTGTCAATGAGGGCTTTTGGGGAGTGAAGCAGTGGGTCAAAGACCTCGCTCTCACTCTGTCTCTCTGCCTCTGCCTCTCTGTAGCTCTGCCTTTCAAATAAATAAAAAAAATCTTTAGGAAAAAAAAAAAAGGAAAAGAAAGGTAGAAGGAAGGAGAGTAGAAGGGTAGGAGGGTGGGAGGGAGGGAATATCATTATGTTCTTAGACTTGCGTCTACATATCATATTGAATATGTTAACATTAATTAAAATTAAAATGGCCTGCTCACAGATTACCAGAGTCCAACTCAAGTAGATGGCTCTAATTGCTCAGTTATCTCATTGAGCATTGTGCTTTTGGCACAGAAGGTAGTGAACAATGGTTTGTTTCAGTATATGGTGAAAGAAGAGGCTGCAGAGTGAAAGACGCCCATATTTACAGGGACACTTCAGTTTTCTATGAATAAGCTACCCAGCAATATGGAATCACATCAATCATAAAGATATCAAATGGTCTTCTCAGTAATTGAAGACATTATAATTTAGGTAGGAAAGAATTTTTAAAGAAAATTCAGCAGGCTAATAGCATCCTTCTTAATCTCTTTTAAATTGCAGATTTTTTCCCTCCTATAATTAGTGGGAAATTTACTGACCACATAATAGAACCAGAAAAGAAAACTGGTCAATAAAATAAACAGAAACTATCAGAAACATTTAAGATTGCATATTGGGGAACAGATAAGGGTTACTTGTTACAGAATTTTGACTTTGTAGCTTTAAAAATTTATTTAAGTGCGTAATTATGGTTAAAATACTATGAACTATAGACCGAGAACAATCTTGTAATTGTAATATCACCATGTTTTTCTCACATCACAATTGAATGGACAGAAGCATTCAAGAAAAATTTCATTTTTATAATAAAGCTTCCTAAATTGTACATTGGCATTACTAAAGCATTGTGTTTTTATTTAATTTTAAAACTGTAAGTAGTGGATGCACTAGTGTGAATACCTTTTATGGGCTTTTAAAATGATGCTTTGCAACATTAACTTTTATAATATGAAACACAATTAGGACAATGAAAATAGGAAGTGTCCTCATTGTTCTCCTCATTGTTCTCCCGGCCCCCTACCATTCTTTTTTTTTTTTTTTTTTGCCTTGCAAAAAAACTTGCCCAAAAAGTTACCATTTTGGAGAAAAGCAGCTCAAAGAAGGTTTTAAAAAAGAATTAAAAGTACCTTTTCAAATCCAAACTGTTTTTCTTATTGTGTTGTGAATCTCCTTTTCCAAAATTTCCTGTAAAGTCTATATTTCAATTCTGGTGCTTTCTCTAAGTGGTGATGGTGCCGATGTGTGTAAACCTAGGATCCATATGTGAGAAAGTAAATGAAGACATTAATACAGTGCCTGTAAGCACTACAACAGAACAGGGATTTAGAGCCAATGATAACCAGGGAAACATTAGACATCTGACCCTTGCAATCCCCAAAGAGATCTGGGGATGCGAGCATCTGATTGCACATGTACAGAATTGGAGCCCTACTCTGATTTGCATTGCAAGAAACAGGGATCTTTGGATAAAATTAGTGTTCATAATTGAGGAATTGATAACTTAAATTGATCATGTACTGAGTATGGCACAATCAAGGGATAAGTGACGTCCACCTACATGCAGTGTTTGAGAGGTCAGTCATCAACCCATCAACTTGTCAGATTCTCGAATGGGTTTTTCAGCTTGTCTGTATATTACAACTGTATATTGATGACTGTATATTACGTCTGTATATTGATGAATTTGAAAATGAAGTCTACACTTGAACTCCATCAAAACCAATTAAATAAGAATTTTATATGTAGTTGAGTTAGAGAACCACAGTGAATGTCACATACCTATAAGACATTTCAACTCCGAGTGTCTTAGCTTGTGATTTCTGGCTTTCACCAACCAATTCCAAATTGATGAAAAAGAAAGTCCCAAATGTGTGTATTCCCAACTGTGTGGAACTGACTTTATAAAAAATAGTAAAATTGATGAGACAGGCATACTGGTGCAGCAGGTTAAGGCAACGCCTGTGACGCTGGCGTCACATTTGAGTCCTCATTCAAGTCCTGGCTGCTCCACTTCTGATGTAGCTCCTTGCTAATACACCTGGGAAAGTACCAGAAGGTCCAAGGCCTTCTTCACCATCACTCATGTGGGAGACCCAGATGGAATTCTAGGCTCCTGTCTTTGGTGTGGACCAGCCCTGGCAGCTGCCAACATCTCTTTCTCTGTGTCCCTCCCCCTCTGAAACTCTGCCTTTTAAATAGATAAATAAATCTTAAAATTAGTAAAGTAGAAATATTGTCATATGAATCTTATACTTTATGAATTTATAATGTTGTAATAACTGTGTTGGTACTTGGTAAATTACCATCAAAATTGCTGTATGATTTTATGTGTTAAAATAATAATATGGACAAGGTAAAAAGAAATTGCTCTAAGGAGAAAAGTATATCTAGATTATTCAATAATTACATTTACTTTAGGAGTAAACTAATAGCTATTGTAGATGGCTCTTAATCCAAGTTACTCACAAGTATTAGGAAATACCATTATGATTGAATAAATGTCTTAAATTCTAGAATATTTGTTATGAGAAAATAATCCAAGTTAAATAATTGAAAATTTTAGAGACTGAGTTTTCATGAGAAGAATGTTATGTTGTCAATTATATAAAACTCAAGGCAAAATTATTCAACAAATATACATAATTGTAATTAAAGAAAAATAATCAGTTCACATAAATAATAATAGTTATTATTATTTCCATGCAATTAAAATAGAGTTAATATAGTTTTTCTCTTACTTTGTTGTCCAGAACAGATCAAGTACATCTAATCAAAAAATCTAAAATCCAAAATGCTCTAAAATCCACAATTTTTTGAGTAGTGACATAATACTACCAGTGGAAAATTTCACATCTGACTTCATGTCATGAGTTGCTGTCAAAACAAAGGCACACTGAGAATATTGTGTAAAATTATCTTCAGGCTATATGTATAAGGTATATATGGAACATAAATTAATTTTGTGTTTTAATTTAGATTCCATCCCCAACATATCTCATTTTCATATCTATGAAATAGGCCAGAATCTGAAAAGAAAAATCCCAAATCCCAAACACTTCTGATCCAAACACTTCAGATAAGGGATACTCAATTAATCTACACAATCCACAGCATAGCACTGCAAAGCCAGAGTTCTGAAGCAGTGCCACCTCGGTTTAGATCCTGATCCTCTGCTTTCTATATAATGTTGAACAAGGTAATTGAGCTCAATCTCCTTTGTTTCCTTATATATAAAAAAGCATAATACTGTCTTCTTTGAAAAAGTTTCATAAAGGTATAACCAGACAATACACAAAACATTTAAAATTGCACCTGTCAGAGAATGTTTTCTCTCAATACTATCTCTTATTATTATTATCTTTCTTACAAATCATATATTATAGGGTGTTTGTCATTATTATTTAAATATGGATACTTATGAGGAGTCTTCAAAAGTTCATGGAAAATATTTACTATGAAAAAACTGTATGGATTTCCAATTTCTTCTCACCAAAACATATTTTTATTTTTTCAATATCCTTTTGAAATCTCCCTTATATTGAAAAATAAAATACAAAGTTGATTTATTTAAATCTTATTTTTAATGAAATAAATCTAATTTTAATGAAATCTTATTTTTAATAATAACTGGGATCTTTGATCTCTCCAAACATCTACTGAAATAGTCATATGACCTGTGTGACCCTCGGTAAGTTGATCATCCCTTCTATGCCTCAGTTTCTCACCTGTACAATGGAAATAATCTTGCTTCGCATCACAAAGGATTGTTGTAAGAATTACCTAATTCTTACAAAGCACTTAAATTAATACTGGGCACAAATTAAGCACCATGTGTTAGCTATTATGATAATCATTAGTTTCACAAGTGTATTTCATTCATGGTCTTCCCCTTCAATAATTCCCATTGCTCCATGGCTCCCTGAGGGGGTATTTTGTAGATCCCCTCTACCCATGTTGATTTCCCTGGCTGCTTGTGAGCTTAAGGCAGCAGAAAATGACTACCAGCTTGTTAATAGCATTTTGAGTGAAACTCATTTTTGTAGAATATCCTGGGAATTTTCATCTTAAGTCTTTCATCACTAATCCGGTTGAAGGGTATTCTCCAAGTGTAGGTAACAGATCCAGAGCTGAGCCTCACTACCTTCAAGTATGGTGAGAGGAAGCAACAGAATGAGGGTTTAATGGACACTCTTTTCTTGAATTTGTCTCCATTCTACACTTTGCATCAGCCCAAAGAAATACTGCCATTGTGTTTAGAATGGAGAATGACAGTTAACTTTGAAAGTTAAAATTTGGGATGGGAATTACTGAAGATGACAAAATGTGAATTTGGCTGACTCTACATTTTTTCCAGAGGTTGGCACTATTTTTATTTCTCTTTTTAGACAAATAGTAGCAGTGACAATGGTATTTCACATCTTGTGTGGTCCTGATGTACTATTTCTATGACAGCAATTTTTAGAAAACATATAAAAATAGGGTGACTGAATTAGCTTTCCTTTTCTTTGAATTTCAGCAATATGAATATTCTGATAGTACTAAACAGGTAAATTGTGGCCAGCGCCGCGGCTCACTAGGCTAATCCTCCACCTAGCGGCACCAGCACACCGGGTTCTAGTCCCAGTCGGGGCGCCGGATTCTTTCCCGGTTGCCCCTCTTTCAGGCCAGCCCTCTGCTGTGGCCCGGGAAGGCAGTGGAGGATGGCCCAAGTGCTTTGGCCCTGCATCCCATGGGAGACCAGGATAAGCTGGCTCCTGCCTTCGGATCAGCGCAGTGCGCCAGCCGCAGCGCGCCAGCCGTGGCGGCCATTGGAGGGTGAACCAACAGCAAAAGGAAGACCTTTTTCTCTGTCTCTCTCTCACTATCCACCCTGCCTGTCAAAACAAACAAAGAAACAAACAAACAAAAAACCACACAGGTGAATTGTAGCATCTCATTCTGAAAAGATTCAACAACTTTGGCAAATTTCTACAGAACATTTAAACTTAATCTGATTTACTAAATAAAATAAATAAAAATGATTGTATTCTATTTTGTTTTAGCTGCATTTGAGAATAGGTCTCTTTTATCTAATGGAAGAAAACAAAAGGAACAGACATAGTACTTAAAAAACAGCACCCTTAGGATTTTAAAGCCAGGAAAATTGAAATAACTTTGTAAAGATGACATTATATCATTTTTACAATTTTTAGAAAGCTTCTTTCATTAAAAATCATTTTCAAACTGCGTTCTTCATAAAAGAAATGACTCTACACATTTATTAGTTTAGCTTTAATGTCAGTACTCAGGTTTATAAGTGCAGCATTAGAAAACAATGGATTAATAATTGATGTCATTGGATGCTTTTATATCTTGTATTATGTTTGATTCCTCATTGCTTTTCTGAGTTGTTTTAATTCCTAATCACTCTCTCCCAAACAGAGAGCATCTTCCAATTTCATTATATGGGAACTTAATAATACTTAATTAAAATACAAAGCTCTGGTTGCTATCTACTATTTAATTGAATGTGATTTAAATAAAACAATAATGGAAAGTATAAGATTCTCCATATGTATTTCTGTTTTAAAAGGATATTATCTTCACTATTTCTTCAGAGTAACCATAGGTTTTTAAATTTTACCTATATCCTGAAAAAGAAAACTTATAAATATTATTAATTTTTCTCTATTTCTAGCACTTAAAATTACATTGTACTTTAGCTTTTTGAATAGTATCTTTTTAAATTGTATCTTTTCTTTTGCACATTCGATGCACTTCATTATGTTCTTATGTATCAAAGCTTTTTATCTTAAATAGAAATTTGGAATGATTGAGACAGTCTTCTATAATGAGTAATGAGATTAACATACTTTACTATGATATTTAAAAGGCTGATTAGATTGTATGTATATACCACCTTTACTTTATCCATACATGTGTTGAATGATATTTAGGTTGATTCTACATCTTGGTTATTGTAAATAATTCTGCCAACAAAAGGAGTTGAAGATCCTGATTTCAACTCCTTTGAATCTGTATCCAGAAGTGGGATTGCAGGATATTATGTTAGTTCTATTTTTTATATTGTTTGAGAAACCTCTGTGTTGGCTACACCAATTTGTATTCTTACTAACAATATACAGTGATTCCCTTTTCTCAACATCCTAATTTACATCTTGACATTATTTATTTATTTATTTATTTTAATAGACAGCCTAATAGGTGTGAGTTGGTATCTATCAGTGTGGTTATATGAGGAACATTTTTACTTGCAGATATTAATGAGAAGTTTGAGTATGATTAACCTGTTAAATAAGTATCTTTGGGTAGATGTCATAATTATTAAGTACCTTCTAGTTACCTTAGTATGTGAAAAAAGAATAGCAATAGTTATGCCTGACAGAATTTAGATGTCATGAACTGTTGTTTCCTTTCTTTTTTCTTTATAGCTAATACTAATTTTATAAAACAAAAGACCAATAAATTGAAATGAGACGTGCTTAAAATAAAAATGTGTTTTGTAAAAAAAAAAAGTGTTCAAGTGATTTTTAGTACAGATCATTTCTTTCATCATATGTGCTTTAAATCATTTTTGAAATAATACACTCAGCTGAAGTTCCTTTAGTACCCCTTCCTTAGCTAACAAGAAGCTACTATTTAATTTGGTTGTTCACAATTTAATAACGATTTCTCTTTATGGTTTTATTTTGCCTTTTCATGAGTTCTAGAGTTGTTCATTTTATATTAGTCTTTTAACTAAACTTATATTAATCTTCTGACTGCTTTTGAATTTTTTTGACTTGTTTTTCTTACTAATTTGGACGATTAATATATTTTGCTGTGCTTTTTTATGAGTATTTCATGTTGATCCTACACTCAATTAACTTGCTTGAATTTTCTTATTACTGTCAAGAATTTATAAATACCTTCACTTGAATTTTAAGAATGATATCATCTATAAATAGCAATGATTATATCTTTCATTTCAAGTTTCTCACCTTTACTTTACCTATCATATTGCGTTGGCTAAGATCATCAGTATATCACCTTCTTTAATGGGAATACTTCTATTTTTCCACCATCAACCATGACATATGCTACAGTGTTTTGCATATAACTTCATGGCAGACTTACCATTACAGGGAATGAAGGCTAACTGAGTGAAAGCTCCAGCTGCTACACCCTGAAACTCAATGCTTTAATTTCTGAGGCCATGCTTCCTGGGAGGTACGTCTAGTCAACAACTGATCATGACAGGATACTAGGTTAGCCCCATTTCTAAGACACATGGGACTCATAGGGCCAACTCTGCCTCCAGGACTCCCTGATGGTCTTGCTAAATATTCCTTAAGCAGCCCAACATTCCTCAAACAGCTCAGTGCTTCCATAGAAACTTCCCTCCTTCTCTCAAGGTCTGATTTACCTAATGATACGACAGCTCTCTCAGGTCCCTCACTTCCTTTCCATGTTCTTTCAGGTAGGCATTTAATAAAGGACTTGTACATTTGAATCTGTGTTGGCATCTGTTTTCTTCTCTGAAGAGCTCAATTAACATAACCTTTATCTAATGAAGAAATTTCCTTTCATTCTTACTGCTGTAGGAGGTTTTAATTCTTATTTCCTTCTTGTAGGTGAATTGAGTGTTTTGCTCCTGCATTATTACTATCTTTAGAGGAATAAAATGTCAAGTGAGGTTTTATTTGATTCTCCCTACACCTCATTTGCCCTCTCTCAAGAACTCATATTTTCTCCTATTCTTATAATTGCCTATTTAAAGTTGAAGAGACAAATTAGTGCTGATTGATTAGCCATAGATTTCTCTTCACTTTATTTCAATCTAAGAAACCTGGTGAACCAACTTTCCTGTTTTTAGCGAGTTTCTATTTTCTCATGTTAATAGTGAATATTTTCTCCTGGATCCCTACCCATGCCTTTCTTCCTGATTCTTTCCAATTTTTTTTTTTCAGGGGATCCGTAAAAATTTTCAAGATGGTCATAAGTCATTGACTTCATACACAGCTTCTGTGGTGGAGAATAGGTATCTGTGTGTGGATATTTAATATCTTCCATCTTTGCATTGCACATCACAAGTTATGGTATTTACTTAGGTATCTATCATACTCACAATGTTTCTGTATGCTTTTTTCCCTCACTAGTTTACTGCTTTTTTATTACTGTTCTAAAGTCTTAGAGACACAAACTTTTGAAATCTCCCTTCAAAAGTGCTATGATCCTCCAAAGTTACTTTAGAATCATTTTTTTAAAAAGGTTTATTTATTTATTTGAAAGGCACAGAGAGGCAAAGGCAGAGAGAGAGAGAGGTCTTCATACACTGGTTTACTCCCCAGAAGGCCTCAGTTGTCAGAGCTACACTAATCTGAAGCCAGGAACCAGGAGCTTTTTCCTAGACTCTTAAGCTACTGCAGGGGCCCAGGGGTTTGGGCTGTCTTCCACTGCTTGCCCATGCCATAGCAGAAAGCTGGATCAGAAGTAGAGCAGCCAGGACGCGAACCAGTGGTTGCCAGTACTGTAGGTGGCAGCTTTATCTGCTATGCACAGAATCGGCCCCTAGAACCATGTTAGCAAGCAATACAAATGAATATGGTGAAACTACATTAACTCAAAGGGAGAATAAAGGGAGACTAAAGGGAATCGCTCACTTGTATCAGAAATACCATCAATGCCAGTACCTTCAATTAAAAATTTGTGAATGACACCGATTACTTGCAAAATTTCAATTTTAAACTATGTACATTCCAATTATTAGTAAAGTCATTAGGATGTAAGTGTGTTTTCAAAGGGATACATTGAAATGTGCCTAGGACAGGATACAGAATTCCCAAGGAGCTTTGTGTATGTACTTTTGATAATACCATAGTTTGAGTGAGTCAAATTTAAGACAGACTGAATACAGGTCTTGCAATAGTTTAAATATGATTTTGTCCCTGAATTCATGTAGGATTTATAACACAAAAGTCATGAGTCAATTGTACTAAGTAACTGGAAACTTAATCCAATTATCGTGGTTAGTGGTGGGGCCCCTGGGAAGTGGTTAGATTGGATTAGCAGTTAGGGTGCCCATGATTGAATTCTGATGGCTTTATAAGGAGAAGAGAGACAGACAGACCTGTGTGCTTCTGCTACAGTATGCTACATTTCAGGTGGTACCTTCCTAAGGCTTGCTCCATGCTGCTTGATATTGTACCTCCAAAATAATGAACCAGAGTAACCTCTTTTTTTTTAAAAAAGTAACTTGCCCTTGGTATTTCATTATAGTAATAAAATGTTGTCTAATATAGACATCAAGTGAATGTTTAAATTCTAGAAATATTATGCTAAATGTCAATATTGGTTCAAAACCCTTGTTGGAATATTGGTTCAGAATGCTTGACCTGAATCTGACCCTCATGTTGAGCAGAATTCATAAATCCCCTATCTAAAACTCACATCCACATAAGGAAAGAGCACAGAATTTTGGGTCTGTTTAATTATGTAAACTGACAAGATCAAGCCCCATTCCAAACCCAAAGAAGCTTGCCTAAAATGAAATAATTTAATAATTACCTAATAAATCTTGCAAGCATGAAATGGAAATTCTTGAGTGTCAATAATGAGATGCACTTTAAAGTCTGATTGACAAAGAGAAGTTAAACTGAATGATCTATGAAGTTATTGAAAACAGATCCATGCTTTGTACTAGGAGACAGTTTAGTGCCTGTGTCACAAAGGGTAGTTCATGATCATTTTCTGTAGAAATAATCCAATTCCATATTTAATGAGATTGAAGATGTGGGCCCCTTTACCACATTACAATAAGTTTTATTAAACATAGGAAATCTAGAAATGAGAAAATAGAGTCATTGAAGTAGGAATTGAACAAATACTTTTATTATTATTTTTTATTTAATAAATGTGAATTTACAAAGTGCAACTTTTGCATTGTTGTGGCTTCCCCCCCAACCACCCTCCTTCCCGTAGCCATCCCACCTCCCACTGCCTTTCCCATCCCACTCATCAAGTTTCATTTTCAATTATCTTTATATGTAGAAGATCAACTTAGTATATACTAAGCAAAGATTTCAACAGACTGCACCCATACAACCACACAAGATATAGAGTACTGTTCGATTAGTAGTGTTATCATTGACTCTCATAGTAAAACACATTAAGGACAGAGATCCTACATGGGGAGCAAGTGAACAGTGACTTCCGTTGTTGATTTAAAAATTGATATTCTTATTTTTGATGTCAGTAATCACCCTAGGCTCCTGCCATGAGCTGTTGAGGCTATGGAAGTCCCTTGAGTTCACCAACTCTGAACTTGTTTAGTCAAGGCCATATTACAGTGGAGGTTCCTTCCTCCCTTCAGAAGAAAGGTGCCTCCTTCTTTGATGGCCCATTCTTTCTGCTGGGGTCTTGTTCACCGAGATCTTTCATTCAGGTTGTTTTTGCCACAGTGTCCTGGCTTTCCTTGCCTGTGAGACTCTTATGGGCCTTTTAGCCAGATCCGAATGCCCCAAGGGTTGATTCTGAGGCTGGAGTGATGTTCAGGGCATTTGCCATTCTATGAACTGCTGTGTGTCCCACTTCCCCCACAGGATCATTCTCTCCGTTTTAATTCTATCCTTCATTATTTGCAGACACTGGTCTTATTTGTGAAATCTCTTCGACACTCACCCTATCTTTTTGATCAATTATGTTCTTAAACTTATCACTTTAACAAGTGAGATGGCATTGGTACATGCCTCCTTGATAAGATTGAATTGGAGTCCCCTGGCACATTTCTAGCTCTACCATTGGAGGTAAGTCTGAGTGAGCATGTGGCCACCTGTATATCTCCTTCCTCTCTTATTCCCACTCTTATATTTAACAGAGATCACTTTTCTATTAATTTTAAATGCCTAAGAATAATTGTGTATTAATTACAGAGTTCAACCAGTGGTATTAAGTAGAACAAAAAGAACAACAACAACAAAAAATACTAAAAGGAATAAAATAGTAAGTTGTTCCTCAACGTCAGGACAAGGGCTGATCATGTCATTGCTTCTCATAGTGTCCAGAACAAATGCTTTTAAAAACTAAAGTAAGTTAAGTGAAGGATGAGTTCAGGTTGCTGAGGGAATCAAGTATGTTGATGAACAAAAGAAATACAAAATAGAAAATAAAGGAGTTAAAAAAAAAAACCTAGAGAGTTAAAAATAAGAAAGCCCAATACATATTGAATAACTGTTTCAGAAGAAAATGGAGAGGGAAACTGAGGAGGAAAAAAACTGATAAAATAATGGCCAAAAGTTTCTCCTGTAAAAACAGGAGTCATCTTATTGAATAAATCCTATTGAGTAAATAGCAAGAAAATTAAAACAATACCCACTGACTCACAGAAGCAATATAAAATACATAAAACTAATTATTTTCATTTCTACCTACTGGATTTCCTGGCTACTTACTTCTGCCTCGCTCAGCCCGGACTATTGTGGGCATTTGGGGAGTGAACTAGAAGATGAAAGAGATGGAATATCTCTCCTTCTTCCTTTCGAATAAATAAATAAATACTTTTTAAAAAGATACAATGAAAGAGGATAACTAAGAGTATAGGGGAAGTATAACTACCTGGAAGAGAAAGGAAAATAAACAAAGATTTGGAAACATAAAGACAATTTGTATAACAGAGGTAAGTATAGGATATTATAACAATGAAACTGGTAATGGGACTGCTAATAATAATAATAATAATAATAATAGAAACCAAGCAAAGTTTGGTTTCATGGAAGTGAGGGTAATAATTCCAGGCCACATTTATAAATGAAAAATCAAATGGGAGCCTGTCTTCTGATGCCTGCAGGTAGTCTGATCTAGCACAGAACAGAGGGCAGTGAATGGTGTGTAATGAGGGAAACCAGGGAAGAGCAGACCAAATCAGCTTTCCCTTAATAGGAGAAGGCACCAAGCGTAAGTGAACAATCCCACTTGCTGTCTAGTTGATGCCCCAAGGCCAAACTGCAGACTGTCAAATTGTGGTCCTCAATGGGATAAGCAGAAATGTTGAGAGCAAATATTTAGGAAATTTTATGATATGGTCAGAAAATCCAAGCACATGACTTTGTACCTCACAAAAGTATTCATTTGAGAGAGACTAGAAATTAAAGAAACAACATGCAATTAAACTGGTGGTTCTCCAAAAATAGTTTGAGAGGGCTTCTGATAAATTCTAAAAAAGGACCTGTTAAAACAAATAGGGCAACCATCACAATGTTTTTTAGCTGTATTTATTTATTTTGAAAGTCAAGATTGTAGAGAGAGAGGGAGGAACACAGACAGAGATATCTTTCACCAGTGGTTCACTCCTGAGATGGCCCTAACTGTCAGGGCTGGGCCAGGACGAAGTCAAGAGCTGAGAGTTTCATCTGGGTCTCTCATGTGGGTGCAGGGGCTCAAGCACTTGGACCATCTTCCACTGGTTTCCCAGGTTCATTAGCACAGAGCTGTATCAGAAGGGAAGGAACTGGGACTCAAACCAATGCCCATATGGGATTCCATCATCACAGGTGGCAGCTTTACCCACTATGCCACAATGCTGGTCCCCTTCACAAGTTTATGTATGAAGAAAATGGGCTCCAGGAGCTAAGAAAACTTTCTTGAGTTCAAATATCAAGCAAGTTAGAGACAGTTCTCATTGATGATGAGTTATACTATGTTCTTCAGAGAAATTTTAAAAATAAATCTGTTTCCCATAAAGGAATCTTAAATATAACTATTATACATACTGGAAAGAGAATAATAAATATTCAAATATTATTTTCAAAGAAATCTATGGAACACACACTGTGGTATACCCCATCCTCTTCAAATCTATATAAATGAGAGAAAAAATATATATCTAAAATACATAATCACTTTGAAAAACAATAAAGATATGCCATGGTATTCTCCTAATTAGGAATAATCTTGAAAAAACAAATGAAAAGCAGATGGAATCAAATTAAAGAAGAAAATCAAAGCTCAAAACCAATCAAGACGGATAGTGTATAGCAGAATTAGAAGAATTAGCAAGCATGTTTCTTGCCTAAAGGTGATGAATTCTCCTTTCTGGAGCAGAAGGCGCAGAGGGAATAACAAAGAGACCAGTTATGTCATCACAGGCAGAGCAGTCAGACACCCTTGCACATCTTGAGACAAGCAGCAGCAATGAAGTGGCTTGCTTTTCTCTGGATTGGGACAGAGGAAGTGGGACTTTGAGTCAAGGAATAAGAACAACAGTCCAGACAGATGGTACTTCTTGTGAGAAGTGGAGACCTGTAGTCATAAGGCCAGTCTAGCCTCAGCTCCTTGACATGCCATCCAAAAAGGTACCAAAATTTATTTGTTTATTTTGTTTATTTCAGAGAGAGAGAGAGAGATAGAGAGAAAGATTGATTTCATCCCTTGGCTCACTCTTCAAATGCTTGCAACAGCTGAGAATGGGCCAAGAGCTCAATCAGGGTCTCCCAAGCAGGTTGCAGGAACCCAAGTAACCTTTGCCATCACCTGCTGCCTCTCCAGGTGGGTAGCAGCGAAATCTGGATCAGAAGCGAGCCAGGATTCAAACCCAGGCACTGTGATATGGGATGTGAGTATCCCTAGTGGGGGATCTGAACCACTGAGCTAAGCCCACCTTGGGAAGAGATCTTTAACTAGTATTTTTTATGTCATTACTCATTTTTCCCCAAAGAAACCTTTTATTTAAGGAATACAAACTTCATGCATTTCATAAGTACAACTTTAGGAATATAGTGATGTCAAAGATCTCTAAGATGAGAATTATAAAACTTTAAAGAAATAGAAGAGGCTACCAAAAAATGGAAAAATTTTCCATGTTCTTGGATTGGTAGAATCAACATCATCAAAATATCCATTCTCCCAAAAGCAATTTATAGATTCAACACAATACCAATCAAAATACCCAAGACTATCTTCTCAGATCTGTAAAAAATTATGCTGAAATTTATATGGAGGCACAGGAGACCTCGAATAAAGCACTCTTGTACAACAAAAACGAAGCTGGAGGCATTACAATACCAGATTTTAAGACATACTACAGGGCAGTTATAATTAAAACAGCATGGTACTGGTACAGAAACAGATGGATAGACCAATGGTACAGAATAGAAACACCAGAAATCAATCCAAACATCTACAACCAAATTTTATTTGATGAAGGAGCTAAAACCAATTCCTGGAGCCATGGCTCACTTGGTTAATCCTCTCCGTCGCCAGCATCCCATATGGGGGCAGGGTTCTAGTCCCGGTTGCTCTTCTTCCAGTCTAGTTTTCTGATGTGGCCCGGGAGGGCAGTGGAGGATGGCCCAAGTGCTTGGGCCCCTGCACCCGCATGGGAGACCAGGAGGAAACACATGGCTCCTGGCTTTGAGTCAGCATGGCGCTGGCCGTAGCGGCCCTTTAGGGAGTGAACCAACAGAAGGAAGACCTTTCTCTCTCTCTCTCTCTCTCTCTCTCTCTCTCTCTCTCACTGTCTATAACTCTACCTGTCAAATAAACAAAAGAAAGGGGGGATCACATAAATAAGACCAGTGTCTGCTAATAATAATTGATAGAATTAAAAAGGAGAGAACAACTCAACATGGGAAGTGGAATACACAGCAGACTTATAGAATGGCAAATGCCCTAAGCAACACTCTGGTCTCAGAATCAGCCCTTAAGGCATTTGGATCCAGCTAAAAAGTGCATGGGAATTTCTCAGGCATGGAAAGCCAAGACATTGTGGCAAAAAAAAAAAAAAAAAAAAACCTAAGTGAAAGATCTCTGCAAGTGAGATCCCAGTGGAAAGAACGGGCCATCAAAGAAGGAGATACCTTTCTCTTAAGGGAGGAGAGAACTTTCACTTTGATTATGGCCTTGTTTAAATAAGGTTGGAGTGTGTGAACTCAAGAGGCTTCCATAGCCTTGGCAGCTCATGAGAAGAGACTCAGGTGATTACTGACGTCATAAATAAGAGTCAATTGTTAAATCAACAACAGGAGTCACTGTGCATTTACTTCCCATGTAGGATCTCTGTCCTTAATGTGTTTGTATTATGCTAATTAATGGTAAAACTAGTATTCAAAGAGTACTTTATACTTTGTGTGGGTGCAATCTGTTGAAATAGTTACATAGGATATACTAAGCTAATCTTCTGTATATAAAGATAATTAAAAATGAATCTTAATGAAGAATGGGATGGGAGAGGGAGTAGGAGATGGGATGGTTTGTGGGTGGGAGGGAGGTTATGGGACGAAAAACCACTATAATACAAAGGTTGTACTTTCAAAATTTACATTTATTAAATAAAAGTTTCCTTAAAAATATGGAGATCATCACATGAAGAAACTTGAAAAAAAAGAAGTCAAAGTTGTGGAGATAGCCCCAGATCCTTCCATATCTGTGCCCTGTGCATGCTAATGTCTCTTTGGAGCCTGTGACTGAGGGATCATCACTGGCTCAAGTCAATAGTTGAACTGGGTGTGGTTCCATTCAGGGAACAAAGTTCAGGTAGGTTGTCAGCAGCATTGGACTCTCAGCACAGACAGAATGGAGCGAAATGCAAATGTGTTGCTGGGAATAGATTCTGGATTTTGTCTGGAAAGTCCTAGGCTCAGATCTTAACACTGTTGATTACTCTCTAGGTGGCCCTGTGTAAGTCACTTTATCCCTCAGGTCTGAGTGCTCTTGTTGGGTGAATGGGCATGGTGATGAGGAAGGATAACTCCCATGCTATAGACTTAGTAATATAATAAAACAATACATTGGTGTTCTTAAAAAAAAAAAAAACAAAGTCATTGAATCTTAAAGTTAATTTCACTTTTTTAAAGAAACTTAATTAACTTTAAAGAAGCACTCAAGAATTATACATCTTTTGCAAGCAATTAGAAATAACTATTACTTATATGACAGAAGACCTCTGTTTAATACAACAAAAGAAAATAAGTCCTTGAGGACAAGTTTTATTATTAATTAAGGAAACACCTAAGAGAGCAAACAATGGAGTTAAACACTTAGGCATAACTAAAATTATGAGACATAATATTGTTCACCTAATACACTAAAACAAAATAAACCTTTGTGAACAAATTTTACTGGTAGCTCTCATAATACAACACTTTGAGGACAGAGGTCCTGCACAAGAAGTTATTTCGTAGTGACTCTTCTTATTAATTTAACAATTAACACTCTTATGTATGATGTTAGTGATCACCTGAGGTTCTGACATGAGCTGTCTAGGCTATGGAAGCTTTTTGAACCCACACACCCCATCAGAATTTAGACAAGGCCATAAGCAAAGTGGAAACTCTCTCCTCCCTTCAGAGAAAAGAACATCCTTCTTTGACAACCACTTTTTTCCACTGGGGTCTCATCTACGGAGGTCCTTCTTATAGGATGTTTTTTACCATGGTGTCTTGGCTTTCCATGACTGAAATGCTCTTGTGGGCTTTTCAGCCAGACCAAAATGCCTTAAAGGCTGATTCTGAGGTCAGGGTGCTACTTAAAGTGATTGTCATTCTATTAGTCTGCTGTATGGACTGCTTCCCATGTTGGAGCATTCTCTCCTTTTTAATTCTATTATTATTACCACACACTTAATCCTATTTATATGATCATTTTAACACTTAATCCTATCTATATGATCACTTTAACACTTAAAATGCTATTTTTACCACCCAGCTTACAAGAATTTGGAGTACCATGGCAAGTTTTTAAACTGTACCCTTAGAAGTAAGTCCATAGGAATGTATGCAGAATTATACAGTTTTAGTTACAAACTTCATACCCTTCATATTTGCAACTTAAGGAACATGGTGATTCTTCCTACCATGCCTGCCCTCCCACCCACATTCCCACCCCTCTTCCTCCTCCTTTTCTTAGCCACACTCTTATTTTTACTAAGATCCATTTTCAATTAAATTTATACACATATAATTAAGTCTATGTTAAGTAACGAGTTCAACAAATAGTATGAAAAAAAAGTGTTCCTCAACAGTCAAGCAAGGCTATTCAAAGTCATTGCTTCTCCAAATGTCAATTTTACTTCTACAGACTGCCTATTAGGTGCTGTATTAGTTATCACAGGTCAGGGAAAACATATAGCATTACTCCCTTTGGGTTTGGTTTATTCCACTAAGCATGATGTTTTCCAGATTCATCCATATTTTTTGCAAATGACTGGATTTCATTTTTTTTACCACTGTGTAGTATTTCATGTTGTACATATCCTGTATCTATCCCATCTTCAGCTGATGCACATTTGAGTTGATTCCATGTCTCAGCTATTGTGAATTCAGCTGCAATAAACATGGCAGTACAGATAATTTTTTCATATGTTGATTTCATTTCCCTTGGGTAAATCACGAGTAGTGGGATGGCTGTCATATGAGAGGTCTATATTCAGATTTCTGAGGTATCTCCATATTGTCTTCCATAGTGGCAATACTAGTTTACATTCCCACCAACAGTGGATTAGCATACCTTCACCACCACCACCACCACTACCACCACGCCGCTACCCCCCCACCTCGACATCCTCATCAGCATTTGTTGCTTGTTGATTTTTATATGAGAACCATTCTAAGTGGAGTCAGGTGAAACCTCATTGTGATTTTTGATTTGCATTTCCCTGTTTGCTAGTGATCCTGAAAATTTTTTCAGGTGTCTATTAGCCATCTGAAATTTCCTCTTTTTAAAAATGCCTCTCTAGATCCTTTGCCCATTTCTTAACTGGCTTGTTTGTTGTGTTGTTGTTGAGTTTCTTGATCTCTTCTTTATATTCTGGTTATTGATCCTTTATCAGTTGTATAGTTTGAAAATAATTTCTCCCATTCTGTTGGTTGCCTCTTCACTTTGCTGAGAGTTTCTTTTACAGTACAGAAGCTTCTCAATTTGATGTTATCCCATTTTTCAGTTTAACTAGTATTTTAACCTGGCCAAAAGACTGTTCAGTAAGATTGAAATAGAAACTTTCTCATAGAAGCAGACACTCCAGAAGCTTACCATTACAGATTTCTCAGAGATTGCTACAAGAAATGAAACACAGTTATAGAGGGTACAATGAAGTTGTCAATAGTATTAATTTACAAATAAGTGAAACTTAAGTAAACATAAGTAATAATAAAATAGTTAACTAGCTGGAGCCATCATTGTGGCACTGCATTAAGTTGCTGCCTGCTACACAAGCAGCACATATGGACACCTGTTTGAATCCCAGTTGTTTCACTTCTCCCCAAGTTCTTAAGCCCCTGCCACCCACGTTGGAGACCCGGCTGGAGTTCCAGCCTCATGGCTTTGGTCTGGTCTAGTCCCTGCCATGTGGCTATTTGATGAGTGAGCTAGTGGATGGAATCTCTCGCTCTCTCTCTCTCTTTGCCTCTCCCTCTCTCTCTGTAACTTTGCTTTTCAAATAAATAAATAAATCTTTTTAAAAAAATTAACCAGATAATATTTATATGAGAATATATAAAAAAATTATTCCACATACTCATGCATAGGAAAATACAGTATTTTATAACAATAGTCTGTCAATGAGTAGACTACATAATAAAGATTATTGGAAAAATAGTGCATCCATATGGAAATATGTACATATTTAAATCTCCAGTAAAGTATTACAGATTGTACATGGACCCTTTTTGTTTTTATAGATTTTTTATTTATTCATTAGAAAGGTAGAGTTAAACAGAGAGGAGAGACAGAGAGCTCTTACATCCACTGGTTCAATACCTAAATGGCCTCAAAAGCCAGGAATGGACCAGGGTGAAACCAGGAACAAGGAGCTTCTTCGAGGTTTCCTATGTGGGTGCAGGTTCCCAAGGACTTAGGCCATCTTCTGTTACTTTCACAGGGGCGTTAGCAGGAAATTGGATCAAAAGAGGAGCAGTTAGGACTCAAACCAGCACTGTTGGCACTGCATACCATGGCTTAACCCACTATGCCACGGTGCCAGCCCCTAAGACTCTTTTTTTAAAAAATGATAAATTTTAGGTATAATACAAGAAATTATTTTTTAAACTTGAAATGATTTTATGTTCTATGCACAAAACCATAAAGAAACATATGTGTACATGTTACTATATTATTTATACAGATTATATACAAATAATATACTACAGAAAGTATTCAAAATTAATGAAACAAATGAAGAATGTAATGTTCATATAATATAAGGAATTCCTACAGATGAGAAAAAAGATAAAAAGAATTAAGAGAAATGGTGTGATGGGTATTATTACTAGAGGTAACATACTTGATTGATTCTTATTTAAAAGTATTTAACTGTACTTTTAGTTTAAAAATGAAAATGAAAGCACCAACAGATCTTTTTGCATGTCAGTTTGGTGAAATACAAAAATATAGTAACATCAAGTGTTGGGGGAATAGAAATTTTGTAACAATTATCTAAAAATACAAATCTGAGTAGTCTTTTTAAGTGACATTTTGTAGGAATAAATATTTAGTTTCAATTGTTGGCAAATTTTGTAAAGGAATAATATTCATATGTATATAAGAAAACACAAATGGGGAAGTTCATAGAAGCATTGTTTAAGAATATGATAAATATTTTATATTTCAAAGCATTCACTTTGATTCCCAATTTCAATGGTCCCAAACAGCACAAAGAAGAGCTTAAACTTCAGTTAATGAGCAGAAAACTGCATATTTCCAGTTGGCAGCTTCATCTCTAGTCTTCTGGAGTAGTCCCATAAACCCTAAGAAGCTAAGTGGCTACACTGAGGAGCTGAGTAAGCAGAAGTATGTTTTACTCCCAGCTGTATTATTGTGAACAAATAATCTTTAAACTTTCTATCATTTACCTTTTTCACTTAAAGCATTTTATCTGAATTCTAATTTTAAATGATTGGAAATGCAAATCGTTTTTGTGATTAGATCTCCTGCATTTGAAACATTATGCAAATGTGTACAGTAGATGATTATCTATCCACATTCTCTGAATATGTCCTAGTATTCCTCTAAGGTACACTACTTCCATGCTGATTCATTTTTGCTATTCTTTTCCATTAGTTCTCTTTTAACAGGCTAATATAGTTCATCTGTGAAAGATTGCTAAATATGACAGGAAGAACTGTGAAAGAAAAACTAACATCATTTGCAATATTGTAGTGACCTGAAATAGCCATAAAAAACTTAAGTCAAAAATATTGAGACACAGAAAATAAGATAATTTGTATATTTGGCAATGTATTTTAAAATCATTCAAGTAATGCAAGCTAGTCAAACTTGGTGATGATAAAGAAAAAAAACATGTTCATCCATAAGTTTTGATGATCAATTTACTACTTCCAAATTCACAATGAGACCTTTAATTAGCTATGGGCTGTTTATTCATTCATTTATCCAACAACTCTCGACTAAGCCCGTATTATGAATGAAAGGCCATGCTAGACGTCATCGATTTGCCTGTTTAGGACAGATAAGAGAAGTAGGAAAAGGAGGAGTTAGAAATGATTTTATTCAACACTTAATTCACACAACAAATATTTTCGAGTACCTACTATGTGAGAACGAACCAAAATATGAGTACAGAGGTGAATAAAACAGATGATTTTGTCTTTCAGTGTTATGTTCTAATGTGTCAGGAAATTTGAAAATTGTTATATAAACATTAAAATGCTTGGATTTATGTTTTTCAAATGAATAACATTGGAATCATAAAATTATATATAGTGTCAAGCATTATTGTAATAATGTTTTTTCCCGTCAGAGTTTTATCTTATATAGGCAGGGCAGTTACTCCCTTTTTGGACCTATTCAAATAATTCACATATATTAAGGCTACAACTGATGTTTGTTAAACAAGAAAGTCTTTACTCTTTATAAATTTAAATTTGTTCTTTTATAGAAATGTGGATAATAGTGGATAATAGTAACACCAGTATTTATATGATTGAATAACATCAGTTGTACTGGGAAATATTCATACAATGTCAGGCAGAGGAGGTTCAATTTGTCAATCTAATTTTAAAATATTTTTAACTTTCTTATGCAAAAATAAAATCCTATATTAGAAAAAATATACTGTTAGTATGTTGTTTCAACATTTCCTTGCTTACGTACCATAGGGGGAAAAATATCCCCAAACCACAGCACCTTTTTAAAAAATCTAAATGTAGTTTTATTCCTGAATGTCAAATTTCAGTGTTCATGCTCCCATGAATAGACATATTTGTATAATTTGTCTAAAACAATTTTCAGCATAATAAGTACAGAATTACTTTAAATGATGATAACCATGCCAGTATAATTTTTTCTTTGATTAATTTTATTTCTTCTATACAATTTGAGTTTCTACAGCTAGCCTTTCTGAAAACAAACCACATTTCAGTAGAAAAAAAAAAAACCATGTTATACTCAAAATTCATACACGATAAGAAATTCATTCCACAAGTGGAGTAAGACCTTTAAAAGACCTTTATCTACCTCACAGAATAAATTTGATATGCCTTACAGACCATTATGCGAACTCTCCCTTACTGTGCATGCAGATAGAACCATCTCTTGAAACCGCTAACACTATAATTTCCATTCAGGTGATGAAATTGTAATAAAAAACAGTTTATTATGCTACATTTGTATATGATTACATATTAGATTTTAGAAAGTTAACATTTATTTTTCTCCTACTAATAATCACTTTTTCAAGATCTAATAAATCTAAGAAGCTTAAAAATGTATTTAAACTAGAGGATCCATTCTGTAGGGCAGTATCTCATGCTGGTGGCGCTGTTGAGACTGTGCAGAAACTAGGCTGAGTATTTAAATGTTCCTATGCTGCTTACACAGGCATCCTGCAAATTTTCTGTAATGGAAGAGTTATTTATTTATCACTTATTTAAATCTCTGGAATATGTTTATTTCATTAAAAAACTATGTGTCCCAAAAAGACAAATACCATATGTGCTCCCTGATCTGTGATAACTAATAGAGCACCTAAAAGGTAATCTACAGAAGTGAAATTAATGCTTCCAGATGCAATGACATCGAACACCTTGTCTCAACTACTGAGGAACAGTTTTTCTTTTCTTCATAGAATTTGTTTAACTCTGTACTTAGTATAGAGTTAATTGTATGTATATAAAATTATTGAAAATAGATCTTAGTAAAAAAATGAGAATAGGAGTAAGACAGGGAAGAGGAAGAGGCGTGGAGGGCAGGTACGGTGGGAGAATCACTATATTCCTAAAGTTGTATTTATGAAGTACATGCAGTTTTTATTCCTTAAATAAAAGTTTTCTGGGAAAAAAAAAAGCTACCTGATTTTGATTTATCCATTTCTGCTCAATTGTATCTTTATAATAAGAAAAATATTTTGAAGAACTTAATAAATTTCCATCCTCTGCCTAATAAAATAAGCAATTTGACAAGAACTATGGGGTACTTGAATTTGGTGACTGTAGATCTTTAAGTAAGTAATATGAATCTTTCTATGATGGAATCTGCAAAAACGATTTGTTAAATCATTACACTTTAGAGATAAGAAGGGATAGGAGCCATCCTATTTAACGCCTCTCTTTTTAGAAATGGGGAAACTTGGTCTGGCGCTATGGCAAAGTGTTTTATTCCTCTACCTATAGTTTTGGCATCCCATATGGGTGCCGGTTCTAGTCCCAGCTGCTCCTCTTCCAATCCAGCATCTCTACAGATGGCCTGGGAAAGCAGTAGAAGATATCCCAAGTGCTTGGACCTCTGCACCTGGAGACCTGGAGGAGCCTTCTGGCTCCTGGCTTTGGATCAGCCCAGTTTCAGCCATTGCGACCATTTGGGGAGTGAGCCAGCAGATGGAAGACCTCTTTCTCCGTTTCTCCTTCTCACTGTCTGTAACTCTATCTGTCAAATAAATAGATAAAAATCTTAAAAAAAAAAAAGAAAGAAATGGGCAAACTGATACACTTCAGTAACACGTCTGGGAGATTTCACCTAGTTAGGATAGACTTGGCATTGAGAACCTAGGTGACTTTCCCCTAATTGAATGGGTCTTGTTGTTCTTTAACTGAACAGATTGTTTTATCTTTAATTAAGATCCACCATTAATTTGTTAAAAAACATTTATGCATCAAACATCTGAAAGAATTGGACATCCAAAAACTGTTAGATTGAGAAAAATTACATAAGCTCACAGTCGGAGGAACATGTTATATTCTATCGTGTGTGCATTAATATCAAAGAGAATTCAATACCAAGATCAAATGTACAATATGCTGTCAAATGTTTAATAATTCTTCAGTTTCTAATTAAGTCTAAGAAAGCTGCACTTATGAGTGAGTCATTGTAATTTCACATTAAGTACCATATAATGAACTGGTATAAATAGGATAACACTGAAGAGCCAATGACTTAAGCTGATTGTCTGAAAGCAGGTTTCATGCTACTACAATCTTTTCATATCAACTTAGGCTTCTGTATAAGGCAGAAAGAAAAGAGAAATGCTACACTTGGTGCCACGTGACGTGGAGCCAGTTAGTCATGGGCATTAAGTGACCAATGTCTTTATCAGCTCTGTGTAAATGTTGTGGGCAAGTACAGTTATGGAGCAAGTCCCTGGATCAGCTGGCTACACTAAATTCAGCTCCAGATGCAGATGGTTTCACTGGAGGGCACTTAGTGGGAACATATGAAGCAAGTGTGGAAAATATGTGTTAAAGACAACACATAAGGTGTGGACATGCTCATTTACCATACAAGTGCCTGAATTTGGTTCCTGGCTCTGGTTCCTAACTCAAGCATTCCACTAGTGCAGTCCCTGGGAGACAATGAATATGGTTCAAGTAATTGGCTACTTGTCACCCTTGTAAGAAACTTGGATTGAGTTCTTGGTTCACAACTGCTGCCTGGCCCAACCTTGATTGTTATGAGCATCTGAGTGAATCAGTGGACAAGATACCTCTCTCTCCTTCTCTCTCAGAATAATAATATAAAAATAAATGTGCATATTTTAATAAAGACTATACAGAGTACCTAACTTCAAAATTCTCTTCTAACATTGCCTGGTTGCATGACATGTGCAACTTACTCGTTTTCTCTGGGCACTAATTTTTTCCATCCATGAAAGAACATAGTTCCTTTTTTTTTTTCCTAAAGATTTATTTATTTACTTGAAAGACAAAGTTACAGAGAGGCAGAGGCAGAGAGAGGGAGAGAGAGAGAGAGAAAAGAGAAAGAGAGAGAGAGAGAGAGAGAGAGAGAGAGAGACTCTTCCACCTGCTGGTTCACTCCCCAGATGGCTGTAACGGCCAGAGCTGGGCCAATCCAAAGCCAGGAACCTGGAGCTTCTTTCAGGTCTCCCCTGTGGGTGCAGGGGCCCAAGGATGTGGGCCATCTTCTACTGCCTTCCCAGGCCATAGTGGAGCATCTGGGTCTCAAACTGGCACCCATATGGGATACTGGCACTGCATGTGGCAGCTTTACCCACTACACCACAGCAGTGCAGCGGCCCCAGAACATAGTTCTTTAATAGGGCTATCACAAATTTTCAAGCCAAGTATTTATGTAAAGAACCTTGAAGAGTGTCTACCTCTTCCAATCTGGACAAGAAAACTTTCCTTTCTTTTCTTGGGCTTTCTAAAGACAGCAGTGACTCTCCTTATATTCCTTTTTTTTTTTTTTTTTTTTTTTTTTTTGGACAGGCAGAGTTAGACAGAGAGAGAGAGAGACAGAGACAAAGGTCTTCTTTTTTCCATTGGTTCACCCCCGAAATGGCCGCTATGGCCGGCGGGCTGCGCCGATCTGAAGCCAGGAACCAGGTGCTTCTCCTGGTCTCCCATGGGGTGCAGGGCCCAAGCACTTGGGCCATCCTCCACTGCACTCCCAGGCCACAGCAGAGAGCTGGCCTGGAAGGGGGGCAACTGGGACAGAATCCAGCACCCCAACCAGGACTAGAACCCAGGGTGCTGGCGCCGCAGGCAGAGGATTAGCCAAGTGAGCCCTGGCGCTGGCCAACTCCTTATATTCCAATTGTGTAAGTTCTGCGAGTCACCTGCACAGATTAATCCCTGAAAAACAATCAGACATGTTGAGTTAATCAGCCCCTAACTGTAGTCTTCCGGATGATTTCCATGAGAATTTGTTATTAACATTTTTAAAAAATTTTAAGCGTTTAGTAATTTTAAATTTTTATTAATATAAAGAAAAGATTTCGTGTATTTCATAGGTACAGTTTGAATAAAAATTTTGTGTTGAATTGTAAATACAAAAATATTGAAAGTTTAAGTTATAGATGAAAAACCACATGTTAAGAGATATTTCCCAAAATGCCTACTGTGTCATAAAATGTCCTTGGGTTTATATTTATCAACTGACAATATATCTCCCTGAAGAATCCAGATTTCAATAAAAATGAAGCTAATAGAAAAGCACTGTTTTTTATGAAAATTCTGAGTTACCAAACTTTTGTTGACAATGAATCTTTTTAGCATTTATGATTTTTCAGTTTCCTGCAGAACATACACCTGTTTAGTAGAAATGTTGTGGTGGTGTCGCTTCTGGAAAGTCAGAAATCTCAAGACCCAATCTTTGGACAGAGTGCATCCCTTCTGTCTTGTTATAACACAGTGATGGTGATGACTGAGATACTGGTGAGTCGACAAGAACTCCCCATTAATACCTCACATTACAATCCTCTTACCGTTACAAAACAAACCTGCACACCTTCAAACATTAAATGTAAGAACAGTCCTACTGTGGTATCTATCTCTTGATTGTCAACTGCGTGAGTTTAAACTGACTCTAATCAATGAATTGATGACACTTAATTTCTCTTCCAGGGGCATCTCCTTCAGAGGTGCTGCTCAAAGATGTTTTCAGACACAGAAGGGCCATTCTTTGGTCAAGGATATTTCAGTAACTGAGCTACAGTTTGGAATAGTGAAGTCTTCAAATATCTTCTCAGTCCCCTGAGAGCTTTATGAGATGGAGCAGCCCCAAACAGAAATAGTCCGCATTAAGTAAGGCGGTTTGCTGACATTACTGTAATGTGGGCTCCAATATCTTACCTGAAATTCTGGGGTACAGTCCTTTCCTTACAAGTGATGCACAGATATTATAACAACATCCAGTCCTGGCGCTGCAGCTCACTAGGCTAATCCTCCGCCTGCGGTGCCGGCACCCGGGTTCTAGTCCGGTCGGGGTGCCGGATTCTGTCCCGGTTGCTCCTCTTCCAGTCCAGCTGTGGCCCAGGAGTGCAGTGGTGAATAGCCCAAGTCCTTGGGCCCTGCACCCGCATAGGAGACCAGGAGAAGCACCTGGCTCCTGGCTTCGGATCAGTGCCGGCCGCAGCGGCCATTGGAGACTTAACCAACGGCAAAAGGAAGACCTTTCTCTCTCTCTCTCTCTCTCTCTCTCTCTCACTGTCCACTCTGCCTGTCAAAAAAAAAAAATCCAGAAAAGGTAATTCAACTCAGAACTTGACAGCATGCTGAGGGTACAATATAGTGGATAAGATTGATTGGACTTCAAAATGAAATTGTACATTTTTCTATACAATAAGTTACATATGCACACATACACACACAGAGGAACTTTGAAAGTTTCATAGAAAAATGGAATTCAAAGATAAGTTTATTTTGGTGCAAAATAAATTTGAAAAACATGCATGAATTTTGCATAATATAAATTTTCTAACAGCCTTTTGAAGACTCCTCTCATGTGTAGGTATGCTATGCATATTACATATAATATATAGACAAATTATATATATATATATATGATATTCACAAGTATACAAATACATACAAACTAGGGATACAGTAATAATTTTGTGTCCCATATGATATGATTTTTAAAGTATATTTTCCATTCACCTAATTCTCACTACTGTGATCAAGTTGTTAAATACAAGTACATAGTTCTCACAGTGCTAATTTTTTTTTTTTTTTTTTTTTTGACAGGCAGAGTGGACAGTGAGAGAGAGAGACAGAGAGGAAGGTCTTCCTTTGCCGTTGGTTCACCCTCCAATGGCCGCCGCGGCCGGCGCGCTGCGGCCGGCGCACTGCGCTGATCCGATGGCAGGAGCCAGGAGCCAGGTGCTTTTCCTGGTCTCCCATGGGGTGCAGGGCCCAAGCACCTGGGCCATCCTCCACTGCACTCCCTGGCCACAGCAGAGAGCTGGCCTGGAAGAGGGGCAACCGGGACAGAATCCGGCGCCCCGACCGGGACTAGAACCCGGGGTGCCGGCGCCGCTAGGCGGAGGATTAGCCTAGTGAGCTGCGGCGCCGGCCGCACAGTGCTAATTTCTAAATGGTCTTAGCTTTTTGTGTTGCCTTGGTCCACTGTTCAATTCCAGCACCATGCTTTTACCAGGTGAGCTCTGCAGTGGTTCATAATCTCCCAGGAAGCTGCGCAATGTCTACTGTGTTAATGTGATCTTACAGGAATGGTGTTTATTTTTCTCCCTTTTTTGGGTTCTGCTTTATTCTGTATTTCATCCCTTATCCACCCTGTTCTAGCCACTACACGGAGACACAGGAGGCTCATTTTGTACTGTCTTGGGCTGAAAAGTAATTTTCTTTAGAAGTTTGTGTTGAAAAATGATACCTTCTTTGTGCAGCACCATAACACTCATTAATATTTTTTTATTTTTACTTTCATTTTTAAAAAATATTTTTTTTGTTTGAAAGGCAGAGTTAGAGAGAGAGAGAGCTCTTCCAACCACAGATTCACTCCCCCAAATGGCTGCAATGGCCAGGGCTATGCCAAACTGAAGCTAGGAGCCAGAGATTCATCCAGGTCTCCCATGCAGTGCAGGGACAGAAGCACTTGGGCCACCCTCCACTGCTTTCCCAGACCATCAGCAGGGAGCTGGAGCAACTGGGTCTGGAACCAGAGCCCGGTGGGATACTCCTGTCACAGGTGACAGCTTAACACCCTGTGCAAAAACTCAGACTCACCACAACACTCTTTTATGAAGCTATTTAATATTCTCTCTTGTTGTTATCTCTTGGATGAGACAGCCTTTTGACCATTTTATGCCCTCTGTTGGTGAGGCTAAACATTTACAGACATGATCCAATGTTATTTTCACAAGAGAGAAACACAGCAAGAAACATATTCAGCCAGATTAAACTGAATACCTAAGGTCTTGTACCAAGTAAATTACAAAGCCAGAAGGACTTAAAACAAACATTTTGACTTTAAATCCCTTGACCTGTCCATTTTATCATATTGTTTCTATGGAGTTTGTAATTATCATGATAAATATATATTATGGTAGAGATAAAATGGAGCAGAATAATTCTTTACATGTTTTGTTTTTAAAAGACAATATAGGGCCAGCACCACGGCTCAATAGGCTAATCCTCCGCCTGCGGCACCAGCACACCGGGTTCTAGTCCCGGTCGGGGTGCCGGATTCTGTCCCGGTTGCCCCTCTTCCTGTCTAGCTCTCTGCTGTGGCCCAGGAGTGCAGAGGAGGATGGCCCAAGTCCTTGGGCCCTGCACCCGCATGGGAGACCAGGAGGGGCACCTGGCTCCTGGCTTTGGATCTGCGTGGTGCGCCGGCCGCAGCGTGCCAGCCACGGCAGCCATTTGAGGGTGAACCAACGGTAAAGGAAGACCTTTTTCTCTGTCTCTCTCTCTCTCTCTCTCTCTCTCTCTCACTGTCCACTCTGCCTGTCCAAAAAAAAAAAAAAAAAGACAATATAGATAGTTGCTCTGGGAATGATTAAAACCCAATTTTTTAAATAATAGATTGATTTATTTATATGAAAAGGAAAGTTACAGAGAGATATAGGGAGAGACACAGAGAGATCTTGCATCTACTGGGCCACATTCCAAATGGCTGCAATAGCCAGGGCTGGGCCAGGACAAAGCCAGGTGCCTAGAAATCCATTCGGGTCTCCAACACGGGTGGGACAGGCCCAGGCACTTTGACCATCTTCTGCTGCTTTGCCAGGTATATTAGCAGGAGGCAGCTGGATCAGATGTGGAGCTATGGACTCAAACTAGTGCTCATTTGGGATCTGGTGTTGAAGATGGCAGCTAAACCTGCTGCACCACAATGACAGCCCCAACCCAACTGAACTTTACAAATTACAGACATTTAGCTGCTTCACTGTCTCTGGTCAATTCCTTAATATAGCAGAATGGAATGATTTGTATAATTTTAATATCCCTATCTTGAACAAACCAAATGATTAGACTATGGTAAGATAAGAGGAGGGGTGGTGTTGAAAGCTAATAATTTAAAAAATCTTTACCTATGGAGTTTTAAAAACTACTCTCAAAATATAAATAGTATCAAAAATTGATAACTTATGGTTTAGCAAACTTTTAAATTTATTGTACTGATCTGAGGTACCCCCCTCCGTGAATGATGTATATAACATTCTCTGAATGAAATTTTCTTCATCAGAAGTTATTTTTTAAATCAATATTATTGAAAAGATAAATTATCCCAGATTTTTATTTCTAATTAATTTTATTTTTGTGTTTTTGTATTGACATAACATAAATGATCAAGTAGGGGACCACTAAGAAATTGATTATTTTAGTTTTCATTGATCAAATGTAATCACACTGCAAATGATAGAATTCCTATAATCTCTCTACTAGAAGAAAGTTATTTTTTCTCTTTTTTTAAGATTTATTTTATTTATTTACTTGAAAGAGAGAGATAAGGAGAGAGAAAGTTTTTCCCCTGCTGGTTCACTCCCCAAATGAACCCAACAGCCAGGCAGGGCTGGGCCAGGCTGAAGCCAGGAACTGCATCCAGGTCTCCCACATGGGTGTAGGGATCTGAGCACTTGGACCATCTTCCACTGCTTTCTCAGGTGCATTTCTCAGGTGCATTTCCAGGAAGCTGAATCAGAGGAGGAGCAGCTGAGACTGGAACCAGTGCCCATATGGGATGCTGGGACTGCAGGCCGCGGCTCAATCTGCTGTGCACGGTGCAGTCCCTGTCCCTGTTTTTTCTCTCTTCAGTCCTCCCTCTCTTCCTTGTACTTCTATCTCCTTTCCTTCACCATTCCTCTTTTGCCTTTTTTTTTTAAGATTTATTTATTTATTTGAAAGTCAGAGTTATACAGAGAGAGGAGAGGCAGAGAGAGAGAAAGAGGTCTTCTATTCGATGGTTCACTCACCAGATGGCCACAAAGGCCAGAACTGTGCCAATCCGAAGCCAGGAGCCAGGAGCTTTCCCCAGGTCTCCCAAACGGGTGCAGGGGCCCAAGGACTTGAGCCATCTTCCACTGTCTTCCCAGGCCATAACAGAGAGCTGGATTGGAAGAGGAGCAGCCGGGACTAAAACTGGCACCCACATGGATGCCAGCGCTTCAGGCCAGGGTGTTAACCCGCTGCATCACAGCGCCGGCCCCTCCTCTCTTCTTTCTTTTGTTTCATTTGCCTTCTTTCTTCCGTACCTCCTACTTTCCTACTTTCTCTGTCTCCCTTTCTTGCTTTCTTCTCTCCCCAAAATAATATTCACTAGAATCTAGCAACAACAAAACCGTCTTATTTTATGCAACTCCCTTACCTCAGTCCACCTAACACTATTGAGAATCTATATTTTTAGTGAGCAGAAGTAACATGTTGCATCAGTGGGCCAAGGAAACGCTTTTTAACTCCAGCATTTTTGGGAGAAAATCATACTTGATTTGTAATAGAGTGTGCAAAGTGGGCTGTTGGCACTATTCTACCACACAATGTGCAGCCTGAGGCTTCTTGCTGAACGCCCACCCAGGAAAGCCAATCTTTCTAGATAATTTTCCTTTGGGAATAATGTGAGAAGCCATTTTTTCCTCTTTGTGTTATTTCTAATTAGAAATGCCATGAGAAAATATGTTTCTCATTACATTTCTTATTTGCTCAAGAATGTGGCTATGCCAATGAAGTTAAATGTAAAGTAAAGGCTCAGAGGGAAGAATGGCCAGCCATGCAGGTGAGTCAAAATTCCCTTCTTTTCTCCAGGTCATTAAAACATTTGGATCTGATTTCAAATGAAGATACCACATCTCTGGAATATCACATTGACATCTCTGAGAAAAGCCTTTTATGTCATTAGGAAGTCCTGTGGAGTATTCTGTATTGACATTATGTTCAGAATTTCAAGTTTGAATGAGGATTTGGGAGAACATCACATCTGCTTTTCCTCTTTCTGCTTGATACACTTTCTGCTTTGCCATTCTTCATATTTCCATCTTATGAGGGTAGATAATAGTTTTCCAATCCCAATGGTTCTGCTCTTCCTTCTGCTGTAGACAAATGCTTGTTCACACTAATAATTGCCTGGAAGAGCCTTCTGTTTCAAATTTTGGTTGACAGTTAAAATGTTACTCACACCTTCTAATGTTCAAATCACTTTGTCTTCCTTCCTCTGATGAACTATTTCAACAGGCAGACCATGTGATTGCCCCTCCTTTCTCCATGCTCTTAACGTATTGCACTGGGCAGTTCTTGTTTGTTGTCTTTGTCTCTCTTGGTCAAGTATTTTATGCTGGAACAAATCAAAAGGTATGAAAAATTGCAGAGATCTCTTTGGTCCAAATTTGGCTTTGCTGTTCAAAACTTGGTGCCTCCTGCCAATGAGATCTTGTAGACTGCCAGCCACTTGATATTTTCTTGGCAATTTGATACCAACAGGTTGTACACCAATGGAAAATAAGATATATTGATTGGAGGTAGGCCAATTGTTGGGTTAGATGTAAAAATGTTCATACTGAGCTTTGGGACATATCTACATATAAGTCAATACACTCATCACCAACTTTAAAAAGAAATTTAATTTTTCCCATTCATCAGAGATTCTAGAATCTTAGTCATACTTTGTCTCATTCTTTCTCATGATATTCTCTCAAGGTCATGGATATATATTTCCAATCTTAATTTACCAGTGAAGGAGTCTTGGCAAAAAGGTGGTTTGGCAAACAGAGAGATTATGCCAAGACCTACTAGAAACATTGCTGGGGTTGTCTCTATGTAGGGAACTCTGTATCTGTCATAGCACTCTGACCAGAAAGATGTGTGAATGGGGCTATGACTTCACATTAAATAAGTAACACGTGCCCTTTGCCTGTTAGGCAGAGGACATCATGCTAAGTTCTGTTAGGAAGATTTTATTTCCCAGCATATGGAGGCTAGCACTTTGCTGTCATGAACTTTGCAGTTAAGCATTTTATCTATGCAGTTTTATTTAGGCAATAATTTCATGGTTTGTGCTCCTTTCTTGAGAGAACTTCTCTTTTTTTTTTTTTATTTTTTGACAGGCAGAGTGGACAGTGAGAGGGAGAGACAGAGAGAAAGGTCTTCCTTTTTGCCATTGGTTCACCCTCCAATGGCCGCCGCGGCCGGCGCGCTGCGGCCAGTGCACTGCGCTGATCCGATGGCAGGAGCCAGGAGCCAGGTGCTTTTCCTGGTCTCCCATGGGGTGCAGGGCCCAAGCACCTGGGCCATCCTCCACTGCACTCCCTGGCCACAGCAGAGAGCTGGCCTGGAAGAGGGGCAACCGGGACAGAATCCGGCGCCCCGACTGGGACTAGAACCCGGTGTGCCGGCGCCGCTATGCGGAGTATTAGCCTAGTGAGCCTGGCGCCGGCCGAGAGAACTTCTCTTAAATGTATTAAATGACAGAGGCCGGCACTGTGGCTCAGCAGGTTAAAGCCCTGGCTTGAAGTGCCGGTATCCTATATGGGTGCCCGTTCTGGTCCCAGCTGCTCCTCTTCTGATCCAGCTCTCTGCTATGGTATAAGAAAGCAGTGGAAGATGGCCCAAGTCCTTGGGCCCTTGCACCCATGTGGGAGACCCGGAAGAAGCTCCTGGCTCCTGGCTTCGGATCAGCGCAGTTCCGGCCTTTGCGGCCATCTGGGCAGTGAACCAGTGGATAGAAGACCTCTCTCTCTGTCTCTACCTCTCTCTGTAACACTGTCATTCAAATAAGTAAAATAATAAATGAAAAAATGAAATTTTATTTTAAATAAAATATTATACTTAATTTATACATATTTATGAAACTGTTCATATCATTTGCTTCTTTTTTATAAAATTGAAAATAGGTAATAATTGAGATTCAAGGAACTCGTAAGTCATGGGACAGTATTCTCCAACATACTTTTAAAAATCATTTTATATTGAATTAATTTTAGATTTAAAACAGTTTTTAAGATAGTACAGAGAATTCCTGGGTACCTTTTGCCCAGTTTCCCCTAATGTTAACATGTTATAAAATCATGGTTCTGTTAAGTAAGCTGTAGACTACATTTGGAGTGCATCAGCTATTCTAATCCAGGATCAAGTCCAACATACTGCTTTGCATTTGTCATATTGCCTCCTTTCCTACAATCTTGATACTCTCATTCTTTCCTTTCCCTGTTTTTCATGCTTTGATAGTTATGAAACATACATTTTTTAAAATCTAGAAAGTAATAGTTTGTATGCATGCACCAAATGATGACATGTATTTATTTACATATAATTCTTCTATTTACCTTTTTCCCATCAATTCTTATACCCATGGTAACTCTATTTGGTCACTTTCAGTATAGTAAATATGTAAGAAATATTTGAAGGTTAAAAGAAATGGCAGTAACTTAGCTCAGAATTTTTGTACTAGACGGGGTTTTTTATTACAAAATCCTTTTGAAAAGAGGAAATAGAGCCAAGAAAAGAGACTGGCCAAAGTCACCATGGCTATTGAGTGACAGGACAGGACTACTTACTAGATCATCTACATTAATTTATCACTTTGTAGCTGACAAATTGCCCATGAGAACATGATTTCTTTTGGTTTGCACAAAGATTGCTATTGGTATACACACTAGGCAGACAGCTACCTAGAAATTTTGTTCTAGTTATTCCATCTTTCTACTATGTTCTTCCCACAGACACTCACTTGGCTAATTCTCTTACCACTTTCAGATATTTGGTCAAATTTCAGTTTCTCCTTGACACTCACCCTGAGGCCATTTAACTTTAAATCTGCCAAACTTTGTCCTCTACACTCCTACTCCCCTCTTTCTCTAACTGGCTTTTTGTTTTAAAGATTTATTTGTTGATTTTGAAAGTCAAATATACAGCGAGAGAGGGAGAGATACACAGAGAGAGAAATCCTCCATCTGCTAGTTCATTCCCCAGATGGCCACAATGACCAACACTGGGTCAGGCTGAAACCAGGAACAAGAAATTTCATGTGGGTCTCTCACATGGGTGTAAAGGCTCAAACACTTGGACCATCTTCTACTGCTTTTCCCAGGCCATTAGAACTGATTGACATTTTATAAGATATTTTTGTCTGCTAATACATAGTGCTTTTCTTTTCTGTTTTTGGAACAATTTATTTATTTGTTTGAAAGGCAGAGCAAGAGAGAGAGAGAGAGAGAGAGGAGAAAGTGAAAGTGAAAGTGAAAGAGAAAGAGAAAGAGAAAGAGAAAGAGAAAGAGAAAGAGGGAAAGAAAGAACTCAAATACTTAAGCCATCATTCACTGCAGGGATCTGGATCAGAAGCAGAGAAGCTAGGAATCAAACCGGCACTCCAATACAGGAAGTGGACATTCCACGTTTTGGCTTAACTTGCTATGCCACAATGCCCACAGCCTATGCTTCTTTTTGTTTGTTTGTTTATTGAACTTATTTTTATATTGTGTGTTTACCTGTCCAGGTAAACTGTGAAAGGACCAGAGTTCTTTGCACATGGATGAATTTGAAGAAACTATTCCAGATTTACTGAAGATGCTTAATAAATATTTTTATATAAATAAATGAAGAGGTGAGCAAAGGACAGTATGTATCTCACAAACAATGCCTACAAGAGAATGTAGACCTTTGCCACACACAGCCAGTAATGGTACATTTTGGGCAAGAATCTTCTGGCCACTTTAAAATATGAAATGCAAACTCGTCAGTCTGCCGTAGAACTTAAGAGAATACAACAGGTGTTGGCATTGGGCTCTTAGGAGAGACTTGCTGAAATAGCTTTATTACTTCCTTTTCTGCAATCTATAAATAATGGTCCTATATTTTCTTTATGAATACTAATATGTTAGTATCGATACTTTTCTTCCTATTGATATTTGTGTATTTTGTTTAAAGAGAAAACACGGGTTAAACACTTATACTATTGGCTACTCTTTAAAAGCCATCTGAGTGAACATGTCCCTTAAACATTTCTGTAACGTTGAAAAAAAACTTGGAAGAAATAAAAAATACCAATTACTCTTTGAATATTTAGACTTCAAAAGATCATATCAGGCATCTCACATAGATTATCTAATTTAATGTACATTAAGATCCATAAATGTGGTCAAGTAAATATTTTACATCTAGCAAAGAGTAATAGCTCAATGAAGGTCACCCAAGAAGTGACAAAGCCAAAGATCCAATCATTGATCAAATCAACAGGATATTAGAGAATTTGTATTCAACTTTGATAGCCTTTGATTCTACAATCTATTTATGCTTGTCCATCCTTCAAAAGAATCAAATTAATGGTAATTTTTCAGAGATTTTCATGTATTCTATCAATTTAATGACCTCAATATATATGCAATAGAATATTGCTGACTTAAAAAATTAGGAAGTCCTGTCATTTGTGACAATATGGATAGACATTGAAGACATGGTGTTACATGAAATATGTCAGACACAAGAAGTCACATACTGCATGATCTCACTAATTTGAGTATCTGGAATCTAAAAAAGGCAAACTCACAGAAGCAGAGGACATATGGCAATTACCAGGGGCTGAGGTTGGAATATGTTGGCCAAATTGTAGAAAGTTTCAGATAGATGAAAAGAATAAGTCAAGAGCTACTGCACAACATGATGACTATAAAGGAATATTGATAAAAATATATTTCAAGTGTGCACACCACAAAAATAAGTATGTGAAATAATGCATTTTTTACTTAATGGAACAGGTTGATGAGCTAGAGAATGGCTAAGAGGCTGTCTTAGTCAAAGGTAGCTTCCCCAAGTGTATTCTTTATATCACACACTAAGGTTTAGTGTCTTGAGGCTTAGTTCACCATGAATAATTTGCTCAACAGGATTTCTTTTTTCTCATTACAATTTGAGTTCACCAGGTTTTACATTTTCTTTGTACCTACCAGGTCAAGAAAATAAGTCAATTCTAATTCATGTAATTGAACATCTTATCTGATACACGAAAATGAAAAATTATGTTTCCTATGCGAACACATCATTTCTTGGAAGAGATATATTGTGAATAATTCTCCCAAATTCAGAAAGAACAGATATTTCACAGATTTACATAGTAGTTGATACCAGCACTGAGCAAAATGTCTAGACAGGTCCCAGTGGACCCAGACTCATTTGAATCCCTGCATTTTTTTTTAAAATGTTTTTACTTATTTATTTTGAAATTCAGAATTACAAAGATCGAGGGAGAGAGAGAGAGAGAGAATGATTCTTAAAAGTAAAGCCTTAAATTAATCAAGAAAAGGAATTCATGCATTCTCTTATAGACCACAGTGTATTTACCTGGCTCATTCATAATTCCACATCAATTTTATAGGGGATTGAGAAAGGGAAAGATATATCTTCCATCCACTGGTTCACTCCCCGGATGGCTGGAATGGCCAGCGCTGGCCAGGCTGAAATCAGGAGCCAGGAGCTTCATCTGGGTCTCCCAGGTGGGTTGCAGGGGCTCAAGTACTTGCGTCATCCTCTGCTGATTTTCCCAGGCCATTAGCAGAGAGCTTGGTTGGAGGTAGAGCAGCTGGGATTCGAAACGGTGTCCAAATAAGATGCCAGTGACACAAGCAGTAGCTTAAGCCACTATCCCACAACAGTTGTAGAAGTACATATATACATATAATATTATTTCCAAATAATGGACAGTCTGCTAAAAAATACACCAATGCTTTCAAATTCAACACCTTAAAAGCAAATAATCTGTGAGATTATAGCATATTTTCTGTATTAAATGATGTCTGAACTAAGTATTCCAGATGTTATCTCATTTTTCCTGTCTGTCTTTCCTAGTTTCTTGTAGCTGGATTCATTGGTGATTTTCTCTATTTCAATTATCTCTGAGTTATTGGTATCATATTAACTATATTTAGCAGTGTGTAAATTGTTCCAAATTATTCCATGATATGCTTTATCAGGGTAAAGTTGATGTCGTGGAATTTAACACTATGTATTTCTCCATGTTGACAACAGTAGTACTAAGCCTTTATCCCAAGTATTGGGATAAAATTGTCACATCTGAATCAAAAATCTTTGTATAAACATGCCTCTGCATACATGGCTGAAAATCAGAACACTTTTCTCCAGTCCAGAAACTTTTGGTGTAACCTGATTTACAGAAATCATATAGTAAAAAGAGAAAGATAATCAGATTTAGATTTAGGTAAAAATGGGTATGAACTCTGGCTTTGCCGTTTACTAATCATCATTCGTTCATCCAAAGATAGTATGTTGAGAACTTAATAAGTGCCAGTTCCTTTGCCATGCACTGAGAATGTTATGGGAAATTTTAGAAACTCCTTCTATACAAGATTCACTTGTTTTGGTAGTGAGGCAGCAGAAAATAAATCAATGATAATAATAGTGGATTAATTTGCTAGGGCTGCCATAACAAAGAATGACAACCTGGGTGGCTTCAACGAAAGAAATTTATTTCCTTAACTTCTGAAGGCTAGAGATCAAGGTGTCAACATGGTTTATCTATTAGTCAGCTTTGTGTCACTATAACAAAATACCTGACACCAGCTATTTACAAATAAAATGAGATTTAGCTCATGGTTTTGCAGGTTCAAAGTGTGATTGACACAGTACAGACTCTGGGGCTAGCCCCAACCTTGGCTGCATCACTTCCTGTTGCAGCTAGCAATATCAAGGCAAGCAGTCACGTCTTGAACCAGGATTAAAGAAAGCCTGGGTATGGCCAGATTTAGGCTTTTGAAAGAATTCTTTGCTGAGAGCCAATAAGGAATCCTTTGAAAACTATCTTCCAAGAGTACAACAGTATGCTAGAGATCTCCACCAAGCCCAATGCCTCAAAGTTTCCATAATACTTCCCAATCCCACCGCCATGGGAACCAAGACTTCAGTCACAACGGACTCTTGGAGGACATTCAAACTATACTCAAACCATAGCAGTTGGCTTCTACTGAAGCCCTTTCTCCTCTCTCTGTGTATCTTTCCCTCTGTGTATGTCTGTGTCCTGATCTCTTCTTATTAGGATACCACCCATACTGGATTAGGGACTTCACATATTCTGTTCTTTTGCCCTAATTAACTCTTTTTTTTTTTTTTTTTTTTTTTTTTGACAGGCAGAGTGGATAGTGAGAGAGAGACAGAGAGAAAGGTCTTCCTTTACAGTTGGTTCACCCTCCAATGGCTGCCGTGGCCGGCGCACTGCGCTGATCCAAAGGCAGGAGCCAGGTGCTTCTCCTGGTCTCCCATGGGGTGCAGGGCCCAAGCACCTGGGCCATCCTCCACTGCACTCCCGGGCCATAGCAGAGAGCTGGCCTGGAAGGGGGGCAACCTGGACAGAATCCCGCGCCCCGACCGGGACTAGAACCCGGTGTGCTGGCGCCGCTAGGTGGAGGATTAGCCTATTGAGCCACGGCACTGGCCCCCTAATTAACTCTTTAAATACCCTATTCCAAATTACAATTACATTTGGTGGCATTTAGGGTTAAGACTTCAACAGATGAGTTTGATTGGGGTACACGTATCACCCCACAAGAGAATAAGAGGTAGGTCTGAAGGCAGTATTTACAAGGATGTTTTGAAGAAATGATGTGGACTGGTGGGCTGATTCAAACAGCCTAGTCAGGGGAGACCTCTCTGAGGATGTTGGATTGAGGTGATATCTGACAGCTGAAAATGATTCAGTTGTACTACTGCCCAAGGGAAATCTGTGGCAGGCAGAAGAAACTATAAAGTCCATGGGAGAGCACTTGAAGATTTTGGAAGCTGAAAGTAGTATTCAGGGTGTTTAGAGTACAGTGAACCAGGAGAATATCCTGGGAAAATGAAGTTCATAATGCAGATAATTTCTAAAATTTTGTTTGTGTTTCCATAGTTATCAAATACTGACACTAGAACCCTCCACAAGAAATCATAATAATGCATAGTTTTAGCATCTAATAGATGCTCCATTAAATAAAAAAGGGCTTTTTGAAAAGAGAAGAAGTATTTCCTTTTTTTTTCACACATCATCCATTACATTTGAAATTACACTCCAGGACATTCATTACTATGACTAATTCTGACCTAACTCTGGTAAAATGAAGGTAGCATATTCACACGTTTTCTGTCACCTGACCAATCTCAATCACCTTACAGCTGCCATCAAAATCTGTCAGGCCCATGATAACTGTTCTAAAATACCTTCATTAAAATATCCTTATCAAATGTACTGTCAGAAAATCAGGATTTGATTTGCTGTGTAGTTAACCTCCAATTAGTTTTGAAAAAGAAAGTGTCTTACAACCACTTTTCAACTATTAAAACAATTTCAAATTTGGTAAATTTTCTTGTAATCACATAAAACAATGGCAAGTGTCTTTTAGATAATTATATCTAATCAATTTTAATACAAGCTATTTTAAATCCAGCAAGAGATGCTTCAAAATACCAAATATGCTATTCAATCACTTATATCACATGTATTAGAAAGTAAAATATAAGATAAAGAAATTCCCTGCAAATTGAAACTTTATTAACAAGGTTGATAAATTAATAATGTTTTAGAAGATGTAATTTTTATTTCAAAAGACAGGGTGTATAGGTTAAACTAAATTCAGATTTTTTTTCTTTCAAACCATGATACCTTAAATTACCTTTCATTTTATTCAATTATGACTCCTTTTTATTCCAGTACTGCATTACCTTCAGGAGCAGCCTTCAACTGAACATTCTAGGGCACTTTCAAGTGTCAGTATTACTGCAAGCTGTTCAGAAAAGAGTGCGACTCTGATACATGTTCCCGAATTACCATGCAGACACAATATCTGCCACATTGCCTACAGTGATATTATAGTTCTCTGGGAAGTATTGCAACATATTGATTAAGCATTTCAGAAGCCATCTCTCCCTTTTCTTCTCTGCAAAATGTTACCCTGAACCTGACAAAAGTTACTTCCAAGAATTGTGTTAAAGGTATCATTATATTTTTAAAAAACACTATGACTTATACAAAACAGCTTTTTAATAAATTTGAGTAATGAGTATACCCAAGAATACCCCATTGTCTAACTTGTAGTATTATCTTAAATATACTTCTTGCAACTAATTTTGAGTCATTTGCTAATGAAAGAACAATGATTTAAAAGTAAAACTAAAGCAAGGTAGGAAATGATCTATGGTAACTTCGACTTAAATTTAGCTTTTAAATTTATTTTGTAGGGGTGAATGTTTGATGTAATTATTTTTTTTTTGAAAGATTTTATTTATTTTACTTGAGAGAGAGAGTTACAGACAGTGAGAGAGAGAGACAGAGAGAAAGGTCTTCCGTTCGCTAGTTCATTCCCCGAATGGTCACAATAGACGGAGCTGCACCAATCCAAAGCCAGGAGCCAGGAGCTTCTTCTGGTCTCCCACATGGGTACAGAGGCCCAAGGACTTGAGCCATCCTCTACTGCTTTCCCAGGCCATAGCAGAGAGCTAGACTGGAAGAGGAGCAGCCAAGACTAGAACCGGCACCCATATGGGATGCCGGCACCGTAGGTAGAGGATTAATGTACTGTGATAACCTACTGATAACCTTGTGTAACTATTAAGATGCCATCTGGGGCATGTGCACCCCATACCAAGTTTCTGGGATTCAAGTCCTGTCTCAATACGATTCAGTTTCTTGCTAATATTCATCTTAGGAGGTGACACCATGAATATTTGGGTCCCTGCTACTCACACAGGAGAGCAGGACTGGATTTCAGGCTCCTAGAGTGGTTTGACCCAACCTTCCTGAGTGTTGCAGGTGTTTGGAGAGTGAGCCAGCAGGTGGAAATACCCTTTTCTGTCTGTCTTTCCCTCTCTGTCTTGCAAATAAAATGGAAATAAAAAAATTAAGAAATTACTTTGTAAAATTCTTATCTTTAACATACATGCATTGTTTACCCAATTGTTTCAGTTGTTGTTAGGACTCAAGTCTCCATAAACCCCAGCCAAATGTGGAAAAATACCTTTGGTCTTGAGTGTCTTGTCAATCAATGGGAAATTCCTATCTAAATCATTGCAGTTGGGTGGAGTTGAGGCCATGTCCAAGTTCATTGTAATGATGACAATTACTGCCATCTGCCATGGAGACTACTAGGGAGAGCGTGAATGTGGCATTTGCAATCCTGACCTAGGAAATCTTTTGTAGTAGAGATCATTTTTCACATTCTACAGTTGTATTACCTTTTGATGACAGCTCTGCACTATCACTGGCACTCTTATATTCATATTCTTTGTTTTCTTTTCAAACTATGTTCTCAGGAAGGAATAAAAAGCTCAAAAATCACATCAATAACAACACTCATTCTCATTTTTTAACATATATTTACATTAGACACTGTACTAGAGGTTTTATGTGCATTTAAATAACGCTTACCAAAATGACTAAGGATGAAAAATTATTCCTAATTTACTGAAAAAGCTCAATTGTTTCATAATCTTGGCACTAATAAATGCCTAGTGTTATTTTCTTTTTTTCTTTTTTATTTATTTATTTGACAGAGTCACAGACAGTGAGAGAGAGAGAGACAGAGAGAAAGGTCTTCCATCCGATGGTTCACCCCCAAAATGGCCACAACAGCTGGAGCCAGTGCCTCTTCCTGGTCTCCCATGTGGGTGCAGGGGCCCAAGCACTTGGGCCACCCTCCACTGCCTTCCTGGGCCACAGCAGAGAGCTGGACTGGAAGAAGAGCAACCGGGACTAGAATCCGGTGCCCATATGGGATGCCAGCACTGCAGGTGGAGGATTAACCTAGTGCTCCACAGCGCCAGCCCCTGCCCAGTGTTATTTTCAAGCCACGTCTTTCTGATACTGAAATCTGTGGTTTTAACCACTAATCTTACCAAGCGATTTTAAAAGACATCGAACCTCAGGATGCATGAATATTGGTATAGATCAAAACTATCAGTTGAGAGGTTTATGCCATTGATGGGATCACACTTATTTTCTGGTAAGTAGACCACATATACATAGCAAAATTCTTGAAATTTCTCCATATTGAAGCCAACACACAGTAGCAGTATTCAGGTTAATATAATCAAAGCACTTTAGCACATGGAGAGATCTTAAGGGGCCAAACTTTTTTAGCATCTTCAATTTTTGGATGAAGTGATAGCATTTCAAGCAGGACAAGATGACTTTCCCTGGGTTATGAGGACAATTTTTTTTTTTAAGATTTATTTATTTACTTGAAAGTCTGAGTAACACAGAGAAAGAAGGAGGAGAGGGAGGAGAGGGAGAGAGGGAGAGAGGGAAAGAAATTGCAGAAATTGTGACACACAAAGCCAGAAAGGAATCACCTCAAATTCTAAAAATTTTGAGAATATAATAGCAAACATCTTGGAGAGAGCATCCTATGGCCTTGAGATGTTATAGTATTTCCTAAGTCATGAACTAGGGACCCTGTTTTTAGATGCCAAAACAACACCAAGCACCTCATGGAATGTGGTAAAATTTTAGAGAGTTCATTCTTAAGATTTAAATATAATGACGAAGTGCACATTTATTACTACCTGTCGATTGGGATGCCAAATTACAAAACTGTCAGAAAAAAAGAAAGCAGAATCCCACCAAAACCAAAACAGAATTCCACCAAAACGCAGCAATGGAAATGCAGAATAACAGAGTGAGAAAAAAAATCAATCTATAGCTGATTTTTTTTTTTTTTTTTTTTTTTTTTTTTTTTTTTTGGACAGGCAGAGTGGACAGTGAGAGAGAGAGACAGAGAGAAAGGTCTTCCTTTGCCATTGGTTCACCCTCCAATGGCCGCCGCGGCCGGCGCACCTCACTGATCCGAAGGCAGGAGCCAGGTGCTTCTCCTGGTCTCCCATGGGGTGCAGGGCCCAAGGACTTGGGCCATCCTCCACTGCACTCCCTGGCCACAGCAGAGAGCTGGCCTGGAAGAGGGGCAACCCGGACAGAATCCGGCGCCCCAGCCAGGACTAGAACCCGGTGTGCCGGCACCGCAAGGCAGAGGATTAGCCTAGTGAGCCGCGGCGCCGGCTGTATAGCGATTTTAATATCAGACTTGCTCTCAGGTTTTATAAATAGTCAGAAAATAGTATGAATATTTCATTCAATATAATCTTCTTATTTTAATCCTACTATTCATAGCTGTACAACTTTGTCCTTAGAAATGACTGACCACAAGACTTGGGATTTTTATTTAAAATTGTGTGTGTTGTGTGTCGGGGGTGAATGTTCTGGTTGATTGAAGGTAACAGAAACTCACACCAATGAATTGTTCTGAATGAATTAAAGCTGAACCAACTAAAGACCTTTGGGTCTCAGATTCTTTTTTCAGTCAGAAACTGTAAACAATGAGAACATTTTCAATTACTTCCAGTTTTGTCTAGAACTATAAATCTTAAGAGGTGAAGTGTCAAGTTAGTGAGAAAAGGCATCCCCTCAGGTGTAACATTCTCTATATCAAGTTAATGTTCAGTGATATTTACGTACCTGTTTTGGTAAATGTAGAAGTTGCTTCCCACTGAGGAATCAAGAGTTAACTTAGTATATTAAGTTTTTCCTTTTAGAAAATGAAACACTAAAATGTGTCATAATAGCTCCTTAATGCAGTAATATGTAAGACAAAGCATATTTTATTATGATTTATCAGTTGCTCAATTTATAATGACTTACTGTGCCACACAGATAAAATTACAAGTATATGAACTTTTAAAATAAAGCAGATCATTTTGGAAATCAGAAAAATCCATTTTTTGCTATGGGGATTTATTAATCTCAGCTTCTGAAAAGCAAAATATCTAGCTTACTCTTCCTTTCAGTAATTTTGAAAATGTAATTTTTCTTAATGAGTTTTAATGAAAATATTTTCATAAAAAAATAAAATGTACTGAATATTGATTAACAAATACATCATTTCCTTGACATGAGATTCTAATTTGATGACCAAACTATCAGATTGCTTCATATGGATTCTTCATAAGTTCAACTACAATGGAATTCTTTTCACTTTAGGCATCTTAATCTGTAAAATATTTTCAAAAACAGAATATAAAAGGAAAATTGCCAAGTAAGGGACAGAAAAGAATCAAAGACTTAGAATAAAAGCACTCCAGTTAGCTAATTCTCCTGAGCTAGCTCTTCTTTTGTACACAAGAAAGGTTTACAGATAAATTAAGTCAGTTGTAGGTATTTTAGACTTTGTTTTCTTGGTCATCACTAATCAAGAAAGTCTTGCTTTGCTGATAGCTCTTCTTTGAGGCATTTCAAAGTTGCAAACAGATCTTTCAGGCTTCTCCTTACTTAAAATAAGAATGAAGACCTTCTTGCCTGAATTTGTGTATTCATCCAACGCCTTTAGTACACAATGGCATATTGTCACTGAATCATCCTGAGAACAATATGTTTACTTTCTTTATCATACTTAATATAGATTTCTTTTCTTAATCCCATTACCAATTGCTACCCATTTATCATAATGGGACTTGAACCTATAAAATAACTGAGCCTCTATATGTTCCAATGAGTGTAGAAGTCTAATAGAAACAACAGAAATTTTCTTAAGGGATTTTGAGTCATAGTTAAAAAGTGAGGAAATGGTATTGGAATTTTGTTAGCTGATGGGAAAAGAAATCTTCCAGCTATCACAAGTGATGTCAGAAAGATATTTCTGCGAACAGGGAACACAGCAGGATTTACTTACAGGTTGTCAGGGGCAGGGGTGGTTGAAGCTCTTCCCTGTGGTATTCATTCATTTCTTGAGTGCTGTTACAATTATTTGCTTCATCCAACATGATCAGAAATGCATACAAAAAAGCATATGAGTATTCGAATTTTCACTGAAAATCTCAATCCTAATTAACTATAAACCAGGAAAGCCAGTAGCCTGAGGTAGGGTAAAATGAGAACTTTGTACATGAAAGGCTACTTATGCCCCTAAATCTAAGAATTTCCTAGTCACAAACCTCCAAATCACTACATGCACCTTCCTTCACTTCAATTATCTTCTTACGGGAAGTGAGAGCAGATTAACCAAGCCAAAAAGAAGTCCATGTCGTCAGAGAATAAGTCATATTTTTTTTTTGTTCATGTAGCGAAAGCCATAGATCTCAATGGGAGTAGACTTCTGGCCCTGTCATCTGAGAATGTGGAGTGGAACAAAGTTTGGATTTATGCCCTCTTGATGTACTGAATTACACTCCTGGGGCCTTAGACCTCGAAGGAGTGAAGTCCTTTAGCACTTTCTTTTTTCCACTCTTAAAAGACTTGCTTCATCAAGCTATTAGTATGCCTATATTCTCTCCCTTGAAAGAATTAGAGTTCTTAAAGTATTGCCTTGCTTCAAACGTCTTTGTAGACATATTTAAAATATTGGCAATGACCAGACATTGAAGATCGTAGAGACTCAAAAACATACAAATACCTAAACACACACACACATACACACACAGTAGAGAATGGTTTTCAAACCCATTAGCAAGATAGACTATTTCAAGCATTCATAAAGATTCCAATTCTTGCTCTTAATATCCAAAATGAATTTTCTATTAGTGCATTTCACTGCTTTTATTTGTTTTTATTTCTGCTCATTTCAAATCAGAAGTAAGGTGGCATTGGCAAATGAATAATCATACATACATTTTCAAGGCCAGACATTCCACCTGGCTATTCAAGATTGTATTCCTCTTTCTTCAAATTGGAAGGCACTGATAAAGACCATTGTATGTTTCTAATAATAGTTTCCCAACCAGTGTGATGTGGTGTATATATTGAGTAAGACCACAGAAATTAGATGGAAGCTAGTTATATCATCCAACCTCTAACACACCTGCTGTAAGAACCAAAAATTCTAGCTGAGCTATATGCTGTGTCTGAGTGTTTTCCTATTTTAGGTTAATTTTATTTAATCCTACCTACATAGAAGTTTAAATAAGGTTTTATAATCCATATTACAGTGTTTATATAAAAACTGATCAGTAAAATAAGACCACTGAGTATGACTTGATTCTACACAATTTTAATAGTATATCTCCTTTTCTCAAAACAGAGTTTCTTTTTTTTTGGTATTTGATAAACACCAGGCATATCACTACATTGTTCATTTGCCCTTCTTTGAAAACTAGCTCACTGAAAGAGACATTGACCACGTAGGGTCTTTCCCTTTCCTTCTCTTGTCTGCCCCCCTGTGAATTGATTATATTAAATATGAGCCAAAACTACAGACTACAGACAAGTAATGGAAAGGTCTGCAATTCTTCACTTTCTGACATCTTTTTGAGAGAAAAAATATGACCATGTTTTCCTGATTTCTGCCTTTTACATTAGAGTACCCCTGATGGTTTCTATTTATTCAACTGTCAGAATCTAACATCACATTCATAAAGGTATTTTCTATAATATTTACAGTATTTTTATATTTACCTTTCCTAAGTGTGGATTGGAGTATGTGGTTTAAAATCTATAGTTTAATTAATTGATTATAATGCCACTAACAATCATGACATTTAGCTAGTGCATGTATATAGGACAATCTCAAAAACATTTCTCAATCATATTTCTCAACACTCATAAGGATTTATATATTCAGCAAATGAAAATAATATTATTTCTGAACTACTTTAGCGAGCTTGGATGAAGATAGTGGTCAGAGATTTACTTTATACTTAGTAGGATATTAATTTCTATAGAAATTCCTGATTTTAATTATACTATACTATCCAGGGCATCTCTTGTCTGTAAAATAATTTCATTTTATTGGAGCTGTATGTTAATTTGTTTTCCAGAGAAGACTTCAAAAAGCTCATGGAAAATGTGTTATGGAAAAATAAAGATAAAAGTCATCAAGCATCAAGAAAAAACTCATATTAGTTTGTTATAATATGTCCAAACAGGATCTAGCTTGAGCAACTTAGAAGGATAAGAAATAGATTTGAAAGGAGCCCCTATCAGATTAGCCTGAATTCTGCTAAAGTTGAAGAACAAACAACAAATTTATGGTGAAGGCTGAGCAGAAGAATAATGAAATCACTGATGTTTTACAAAAAGGTTATGGGGACAATGCCCCAATAAATCATCAGTTTATAAGTCGGTAACACATTTAAAGAAAAACAAGATGCTATTGAAGAAACCTACAGCAATAGAGAAGCTACATCAATTTGGACAATAATATTGTCCATGCCCTCAATTAACAATTAACATCAGATAAAATAACCAATGCCATGGACATCTCAATTGGTTCAACTTATACAACTCTAATTGAAAAATTCAAGTGGAGTAATCTTTGTTTGATGAAGAGCAAAACTTCTGTGCTCCGATCAGCTGCAGACAACAGTAGAGTTTTAGTGGAAATCTTAGACAAATGGGAGCAAGATCTTGAAGAATTGTCTAGGAGATGAAATGATCCTGAAAACAAAACACAATCAAAGCAGTAGCTACCAGCAGGTGGAAGGGGTCCAGTTAAAGCAGTTGTGGACCAATTAAGGGCAAAAGTTTTGATAATGGGTTTTGGAGATGCTCAAGCAATTTTATTGGCTTTCTGAAGCAAAGAATGGTAGCATTTGCATTTTAGGAGATTGTTGGGAGAAATGTAGCAAAAGTTGCAGCAGAAAGATATCCAGAAAAGCTTACCCAAAGTGTCCTTCTCCACCACAACAATGCTCCTGCTCATTCCTCTCACCAAACAAGAGCAACTTTCCACAGTTTCAATGGGAAACCATCGACAGCCACCTTACATTTCCAATATGGCTTCTTCTGGCTTCTTTTTGATTCATGTCCTCAAAAAAACTTTAAGGGACATGCATTTTTCTCTAATGATATATACATGACTGCATTAACATAGTTAAGTTCCCAGGATCCTCAGTTATTTATGCATGGACTAAATAGCTGGCATTGTCACTTGCAATAGTGCATTGAATTTGGAAGCTCTTATATCAAGAACTAAAGTTTATTTTTTCATTTTCATAGTTGAATTCTATTGTCTTTTGAGCTATTTGAAGTCTTCCCATACTTTTAATAAAATGTTAATAAACTATTTTGATAAATTGCCTTATAACTCTTTAATTCATGCAATAATTTCTGAAGCTTTCATATTGCTATATTGGTAAGTGTCTTACCTGACTATACATTAAGTAAACAAAACTTGCTCCATACATTTCTGGTATAAATCATCTTGGTCTACTCAAACTAACATAAGAAAATATCAGCCTGGGGGGCTTCACCACAGAAATTCACTTCTCACAGTTCTCAAGGATAGGGGTGTCTGATACCAGAATGCAGCATGATTGAGTTTGTTTTTTTCTGACTTACAGATGGCTACCCTCTCGTTGTGTGTCTATGAGCACGTGAATGGTGAGAGAACTCTCTCTCTTCCTCTGCCAGTCACTTCTTATAAGGCCACCAATCCTATTAGATTTGAACTCTAGTCTTGAGAATTAATTTAATCTTAATTACCTTCTAAAATCCCTATCTCTAAATACAGTCAACTTGAGAATTAGGGTTTTACTATGATTTGGAAGTATGTATCCCTCAAAAATTCATATGTTGCAATTTAAGCACCAAGGTGATAATACTAAGAGGTAAGGCTTTGAGGAGATGATAAAGTCATGAAGGAAGAATTCTTATAAATGAGATTAATGACCTTATAAGAAAGGTTGAAGGGAAGACCCTAGGACCTGTGACCCTTCTGCTCTTCATGTACCAGGAGTCCCAAACAAAGTCCCAAAAAGGAGGATGAGGAAACAAAATATTTGGAAACATGTAATCTGAATATTTTTTCAAATTTGAGGAAACTTATAAACCCTGAGATCTAACAATCTGAACAAAACAGACATGTGATAAGACTCCTCCTCTCTTAAAAAATAAATAAAATGAAAGTACATCATCATTAAATAGATGAGAATAAGTGTTTTCCACCAGACAAAACAGACATAGGTTTTAGAGGAAAGCAAAAATAAGAATTTCTCCTCATAAATGTTATAAGACAGAAGGTAAAGTTTTGTCATCTTTAAAAGACTGGGGGAGGGGTGGCACCGAGGCTCACTAGGCTAATCCTCTGCCTTGTGGTGCCGGCACACCGGGTTCTAGTCCCGGTCGGGGCGCTGGATTCTGTCCCGGTTGCCCTCTTCCAGGCCAGCTCTCTGCTGTGGCCAGGGAGTGCAGTGGAGGATGGCCCAAGTGCTTAGGCCCTGCACCCCATCGGAGACCAGGAGAAGTACCTGGCTCCTGCCATGGGATCAGCGCGGTGTGCCCGCGCGCAGCGCACCGGCCGCGGCAGCCATTGGAGGGTGAACCAATGGCAAAAAGGAAGACCTTTCTCTCTGTCTCTCTCTCTCTCTCACTGTCCACTCTGCCTGTCAAAAAAAAACAAAAAAACAAAAAAACGAAAAAAACAAAAAAAAAACAAGACTGGGGGAGGGGTTCAGATCTTCAATCTAGAATCTTATAACCAGTGAAAAATATTTCCAAATAAATTTGGTGACTTGTTTTTTCCAACGGGCATTAAAGAAACCTGAAAGTTGGCATTCCATCCTAACAACTATACAGCCAATATAACAAACTGAAAAATCAGTACCATTCTTAGACCCATCAAGGAAATGAAGTCACAGAGCAAGCCAATGTCCCAAAGACTGTAAAGACCAACGGGAATATATAGAAAATTATAACTCACCTGAGCTGAAACTCAAGAGCAGAAATCTCTATAGGAACCCCAGCAGAAACACTAGAGCAGAAAAACCTAAATTATAATTGATAAATCTGTGGAGATTTGGTGAAGACATGTCTGAGAGATAAGAATGTTGGAAGGTGGGGCAGTCATAGGAAACCCCATTCTTCCAAGAATTTTACCTTCAGGAGCCTGACTAGATTCTTGTAATGAATATTAGAGAAAAAGCTCAAAGGCTTCCAGCAGAGGGAGACAAAAAGTCAACATTTTAAAACAGAGTATTTTGAAACAGAGTATTCCGTTCTAAATAAAGCCTGTCCCCAAACAAAAGCCTTTGTAATAGATGTTTATTACAGAACCTAAGCAACCTGGGAAATGAGAAATATGCAACTTCAACCTACTCTAGTTTTCTGTGTGGCTAAAGGAACATACCCAACTCCTGGCCCTCTGGCCTTGGCAGTAGCAAAGGAAAAACCCCAGTCCAGCCCACTCTAGTGATCCTATTCCAGCTAAGGTGTGGGAGAGGATGAGGAGGACTGAAAAGCACTTGGGAAGTTCACAGTCCTGAGTCACAGACTCACTAAAAGACTGAGATCTAGTGATGGGACTTTCAGTGTTTCTCCATCATTCCACATCTTTCCATCATGTTTCTAAAGACCTCTTTACTGCAGTTCTTTTTACCCATAACATCATTTGTAGGCATCAAGAAAAGTTACCAGGCAAACTAAAAGCCAAAAAACACAAGCCTCAGATCCAGATTTAAGTATGACAGGAATGTTGGAATTATCAGATCTAGAATTTGAAGCAACTATGGCTAATTTGGTAAGAACTCTAACAGATAAAGTATCTGTTAAAGTATTCAAGAATAGATTGAAAAGGTAAGTAGAGAAATGGAAATTATAAGAAAGAATCAAATAGAAATGCTAGATATCAAAAAGCACTGTTAACAGAAAAGAGTACATTTGATGGCCTCATTAGTAGCCCAGACACAGCTGAGGAAAGAGCATCTGAGTTTCAGAATCCCTCAATGGAAACTTTCAAAACAGAAAAGCAGAGATAAAAAGGCTAGCAAGAAACACAACAGAATATCTAAGACCTATGGCACAATTAGAGCAGGCTGCAATGTACGTGTCATTAGAATACCAAAATGAGAAGAAAATGAAAAAGAAGTGTTTAAAGCAACAATGACTCAGAGTTTCCCCAAACCAATGATAAACTCAAATCATAGATCCAGAAAGCACAGAGAACACCAAGAAGGATAAACAATAACAACAACAAAAACCCTATACATAGGAGTGGTATATTCACACCAAAGAAAATCAAAGCTATAGAAAAATAGTCAAAGAAACCACAGAGGAAAAATATCTTACTTATAAAGGAACAAATGCAGGAATCACATCTGACCTCTCAGAAATCATGCAAGCAAGAAGCAATTCAGGAAAATATTGAAAAAACCCACCAACCTAGAGTTATGTACCAGTCAAGAGTATCCTTCAGAAGTTGAAGAGAAATAGACTTTCTCAAATAAAAATAAAAATAGTAGATTGCTAGGTAACTGTCTTGTGAAAGAAAAAACAGATGAACAAAAGAAGGAACAAATGAGTGAATGAAAGAGAAAGGAGGGAGGGAGGGAGGAAGGAGAGAGGGAGGGAGGGAGGAAGAAAGGAAGAGAGAGAGGAAGGAAGGAAGGAAGGAAGGAAGGAAGGAAGGAAGGAAGGAAGGAAGGAAGGAGGGTGGAGGGAGAAAGGGAGAAAAAAAGAAGAATCCTTGGACCCAGATAGTCCAGAGAAACTTTATATTTTACAGACAATTGATTAGTAACTCCAGTTACATCTCCAAAACCTTTTTTTGGCATCATATAGCATATTTATGGACACAATAACACATAATATTCACACGTCCTAGGGATTACAGTTGATCTGAAGATCTTTGTCTATTTTTTTCTAAAAGCTTTATAGTTACACGTTTGAAATACAAACTTGTAATAAAGACCGAATTAAATTTTGTATAAGTTTGCAAACAAAGCAATGAGAAATAATTTAAAATGATAGTCTTTCTTATTTTACTTTTCTTTTTGAGGGGCTTTGTGCAATTGCTCCATCATTACTTGAATTTGTTAAAAGGGTTATTTTTTCTTCATTGAATAGCTTTTGTATGTTCATTAAAGATTAGTTGAACATATATATATATATATATATATATTTACAGGCAGAGCGGACAGTGAGAGAGAGAGAGAGACAGAGAGAAAGGTCTTTCTTTGCCGTTGGTTCACCCTCCAATGGCTGCCGCGGCCCACGCACTGCACGTCAGCACACCATGCTGATGCAGAGGCAGGAGTCAGGTGCTTCTCCTGGTCTCACATGGGGTGCAGGGCCCAAGCACTTGGGCCATCCTCCACTGCACTCCCTGACCACAGCAGAGAGCTGGCCTGGAAGAGGGGCAACCGGGACAGAATCCAGCGCCCCGACCGGGACTAGAACCCGGTGTGCCGGCGCCACTAGGCGGAGGCTTAGCCTATTGAGCCGCGGCGCGGGCCAACATATTTTATATATGGCCAATTTCTAGCATCTGTTTTGTTGCATTGATCTGTGTGCAGGCAAGTGCCAGGTAATGACACTTGAGTCACTGAGGGCTGTCCCCTGAGATTCTAGCACTTACTGAGGTCTAACTGTCTTCCTATGCACCAAGTAAGTACACAAAGATGTGCAACACTGAAATCATCCAAAGTGGCTTTTCTTTTTTTTTTAAATTTTATTTAATGAATATAAATTTCCAAAGTACAGTTTATGGATTACAATGGCTTCCCCTCCCCCATAACTTCCCTCCCACCAGCAACCCTCCACTTTCCCACTCCCTGTCCCCTTCCATTCACATCAAGATTCATTTTCAATTCTCTTTATATAAAGAAGATCAGTTTAGCATATATTAAGTAAAGATTTCAACAGTTTGCCCCACATAGAAACACAAAGTGAAAAATACTGTTTCAGTACTAGTTATAGCATTAAATCACAATGTACAGCACATTAAGGACAGAGATCCTACATGAGGAGTTAAGTGCACAGTGACTCCTGTTGTTGACGTAACAAATTGACACTCTTGTTTATGGCACCAGTAATCACCCTAGGCTCTTGTCATGAGCTGGCAAGGCTATGGAAGCCCCCTGAGTTCACCGACTCTGATCATATTTAGACAAGGTCATAGTCAAAGTGGAAGTTCTCTCCTCCCTTCAGAGAAAGGTATCTCACTCACAGAGATCTTTCATTTAGGTTTTTTTGTTTGTTTGTTTGTTTTTGTTTTTGTTTTTGTTTTTGTTTTTGTTTTTTTCCCAGAGTGTCTTGGCTTTCCATGCCTGAAATACTCTCATGGGCTTTTCAGCTGGATCTGAATGCCTTAAGGGATGATTCTGAGGCCAGAGTGCTGTTTAGGACATCCATCATTCTATGAGTCTGCTGTGTATTCTGCTTCCCATGTTGGATCGTTCTCTCCCTTTTTTATTCTATCGGTTAGTATTTTCAGACACTATTCTTGTTTATATGATCCCTTTGACTCATAGTCCTATCATTATGATCAATTGTGAACAGAAATTGATCACTTGGAGCAGTGAGATGGCATTGGTACATTCCACCTTGATGGGATTGAATTGGAATCCCCTGGCATGTTTCTATCTCTACCATTTGGGGCAAGTCAGCTTGAGCATGTCCCGAATTGTACATCTCTTCCCTCTTATTCCCACTCTTATATTTAACAGGGATCACTTTTCAGTTAAATTTCAACACTTAAGAATAACTGTGTATTAATTACAGAATTCAACCAATAGTATTAAGTAGAATAAACAAAAAAAATACTAGCAGGGATAAAGTATTAAGTTGTTCATCAACAGTCAGGGCAAGGGCTGATCATACTCCTGTCATTAAGGAACACATAACAGCCTCTATCTCCATGCCAATACTACATGGTAGTGGTTACTGTAACAGTCTGGTTCAGCCCATTCCTCTCTGTTGCTGGTATTTCAGGAGTGAACCAGCAGATGGAAAATCAATCTCTCTTTCTTTCTAATCCTGTCTTTCAAAAAAAAAATCTTAAAAAAAGATTTTGAGATCAGCAGCTATGTTTTACTTTAGTCATCTTTTTCAAAATTGCATTAGTTATTATAGTTCTTGTGTCTTGCTGTTTTTCTGTCTTTTTTTTCTAACAATAGTTGAGAAAGTGAAAGAAGTCAATCACAAAAGCAATATATGCTATAATTCCATTTATATGAAATTCTCACAAAAACTACAGTTAAAAAAAGAGCATATTAGAGGTTCTTATGGACTTGAGAATAGAGGGAGATATTACTATAAAGAGATATCATGAATAATAATTTAAGGTTATTGAAGTGTTCTATTCCTAGATTTCAATGGTAATTATACTAAGCTAATTGTACATTACACTGCATAAAACTAAACAACAAAATTAAGTCAATTTTTCTCTGACTTACCCTTTTTATTTTTTTTGACAGATTGAGTTAGACAGTGAGAGAGAGAGACAAAGAGAAAGGTCTTCCTTCCGTTGGTTCACTCCCCAAATGAAATGGCCGCTACTGCCGGCGCACTGCTCCGATCTGAAGTCCTGAGCCAGGTGCTTCCTTCTGGTCTCCCATGCGGGTGCAGGGCCCAAGCACTTGGGCCATCCTCCACTGCCCTCCTGGGCCACAGCAGAGAGATGGACTGGAAGAGGAGCAACCGGGACAGAATCCGGCGCCCCAACCGGGACTAGAACCCAGGGTACTGGTGCTGTAGGCGGAGGATTAGCCTAGTGAGCGATGGCACCGGCCCTCTGACTTACTCTTAAAAACTAAAATTCAAAGCAGATTATAAAAAGCAAAAATGATAAATGGTTACTTAAAAATAACTAAAAACACATGAAATAATAACATTTGTAATACCTGTGATATATATGTTTTAAATAGAAAAAAATAAATGATGACAATGAATAATTTACAAAAAAATGCAGTTGGCCAAATTATAATTTATGTAGAAAGTAGTCGATGCTAAGTGCTTATAAAAAAAATATGAGTAATTAAAATAAAATAAATACAAATAAGTCAACAATGACTTTTTTCTACCACATGTAAGAGAGTGGCAATTTTATATTAAGAACCAAGGGTGTGAGAAAACAAATCTGTTAATGCACCATTTGGTAAGACATAAGGCAATAGGCATAAAAATGTAAATACAGAGTCCCTTTAAATAGTCTTAACGATATTACACACTGTTAGAAATTTATCATAAGGAGTAGTTGAATTAGTATGCAAAGCTATATCTGAAAGAATATTGACTATAATTTATAACATAAAAATAAAGAAATCTTGTTATAGATCATTAAAATATTGTAAACAACATACTAAAATATAATGAAACTATGTAACCATTGAAAAAAGATTTTTAGGGTATTTTTATAGATAAATTTACATATGAATACTTAAATTTGTGTATATTTTATGAGTATATATACATGTGTTTATAAATATATGTAAAATGGATGCCTTGTTAAATTAGAAAAGGGCATAAAATAGTTTGTTTATTTATTGATGTGAATATTTTTTTCCCTGTAGAATCCTAATACCTATTTCATTGTGAAGCTTTGTACTGTCTTGCGAAATCTGGTAGCATTCACAATATCTGTCATTCTTAGCTTCAATCTCTTTCTTCAGGGGTCATATCAGTAGAAATTCTTGGGTAATCAAAGGTTACAGAGAGGCTGAGAGGTCATTTTGCTTTTCAGAGAGCCATTTTCATTAGAAGAATTTTGAACAGTGTATTATATTGGAAGCAATTTTGAGGGACAGGTCATAAAAATATAAAGTGAGTGAGTACTGTTATGTTAGCACCTTTATTGGGGATCATTTTTGTACAATGAAATGCACTTATTTTGAAAAGCTTAATAGGCCGGCGCTGTGGCTCACTTGGCTAATCCTCCGCCTGTGGAGCCGGCACCCCCTGTTCTAGTCCCGGTTGGAGTGCCAGGTACTAGTCCCAGATGCTCCTCTTCCAGTCCAGCTCTCTGCTGTGGCCTGGGAAGGCAGTGGAGGATGGCCCAAGTGCTTGGGTCCCTGCACCCGCATGGGAGACCAGGAGGAATCACCGGGCTCCTGGCTTCGGATTGGCGCAGCGCTGGCTGTAGCGGCCATTAGGGGAATGAACCAACAGAAGGAAGACCTGTCTCTCTTTCACTGTCTGTAACTCTACCTGTCAAATAAAAAAGAAAGAAAGAAAGAAAGAAAAGCTTAATAAGCTTTACAAATGTGTATAATGGCGAATGTAATGCCACATTAACATATGGAACACTTTGGGACTGCATTGTGTTGCAGCAGGTTTAAGCTGCCACGTATAATGCCAGCACCCCATATTGGAGGGCCAATCACATCCCACTTTGCTTCCTATCTAGCTTGCTGCTTATGTACCTAGGAAGTCAGTGGTTGATGTTATAAGCACATGGGACATTGCCCACACTGGAGACTGGAATGGAGATCCTAGATCCTGGCTCCTGGCTTCAGCTTGGTCTAACCTAGCTATTGTGGCCATTTGGGGGTGGTCCAACAAATGGAGGAGATCTCTCTTCCCCTCCCCTCCCCTCCCCTTCCTCTCCTCTCCTCTCCACTCCTCTCCTCTCCTCTCCTAACCTCTCCTCTCTTCTTTTCTCCTCTCTTGTGCTCTCTCTGCTGCACTGCTCTTCAAATAAACAAATCTTTTAAAAAGAAGATATGCTAATACTAACTGATAGAATAAAAAAGGGAGAGAATGATCCAACATGGGAAGTGGGATACACAGCAGACTCATAGAATGATGGATGTCCTAAACAGCACTCTGGCCTCAAAATCAGCCCTTAAGGCATTTGGATATAGCTGAAGAGCCATGAGATTATTTCAGGCATGGAAAGCCAAGATACTCTGGCAAAAAACAAACAAACAAACAAAACCTAAATGAAAGATCTCTGTGAGTGAGATCCCAGTAGAAAGAACGGGCCATCAAAGAAGGAGGTACCTTTCTCTGAAGGGAGGAGAGAACTTCCACTTTGACTTCACCCTGTTGGAATGAGATCAAAGTTGGCAAACTCAAAAGGCTTCCATAACCTTGGAAACTCATGACTAGAGCCTAGGGAGATTACTGGTGCCATAAACAAGAGTGTCAAATTGTTAAGTCAACAACAGGAGTCACTGTGTACTTACTTCTCATGTGGGATCTGTCCTTAATGTGTTGTCCAACGTGAAGTAATGCTATAACGAGTACTGAAACAGTATTTTACACTTTGTGTTTCTGTGTGGGTGCAAACTGATGAAATCTTTACTTAATATATACTAAATTGGTCTTCTGTATATAAAGATAATTGAAAATGAATCTTGATGTGAATGGAATGGGAGAGGGAGCAGGAGATGGGAGGGTTGCTGGTGGGAGGGAAGTTATTGGGGAGAAAAGTCACTGTAATCCATAAACTGTACTTTGGAAATTTATATTTACTAAATAAAAGTTCAAATACAAAAAATAAAAATTAAATAAAGAAGATATGAAACATTTGCATCAACCCCAAACCTTCCTCTGTCACTTTGTATTTGAAAGTCTCCATCCCCCATCCCAGATTCCCACTGATCTGCATCCTCTATGTGTTTTGTTTTTTTCATATAAATGAATAAAATATTATATAGACTTAAAACTTCATCCGTGGCCGGTGCCGCGGCTCACTAGGCTAATCCTCCACCTTGCAGCACTGGCACACCGGGTTCTAGTCCCGGTTGGGGCGCCAGATTCTGTCCTGGTTGCCCCTCTTCCAGGCCAGCTCTCTGCTGTGGCCAGGGAGTGCAGTGGAGGATGGCCCAAGTGCTTGGGCCCTGCACCCCATCGGAGACCAGGAGAAGTACCTGGCTCCTGCCATGGGATCAGCGAGGTGCGCCGGCTGCAGCGCGCCAGCCGCGGCGGCCATTGGAGGGTGAACCAATGGCAAAAAGGAAGACCTTTCTGTCTGTCTCTCTCTCTCTCTCACTGTCCACTCTGCCTGTCAATAAATAAATAAATAAATAAATAAAAAACTTCATCCATGTTGTTCTATAAACTCATATTTTACCTGTTTATTTCTGAACCATGTGTATTTTTAAAGATACAACTTATTTTGCATGTTGTTGGACATTTAAATTATTTATAATTTAGGTCTCTTCTGAATAAAGTTCCAATGAAAATGTGTTTCCAACTCTTTGCGTGGACGTAAGTTTTTGTATCTTTTGGGTGAATTGCTGGGTCACATGGTAAGTGTGAATTTCCCAATGTCTTCTTTGTTTATTTTTTTTTTTTTTTAATTTTTTGACAAGCAGAGTGGACAGTGAGAGAGAGAGACAGAGAGAAAGGTCTTCCTTTGCGGTTGGTTCACCCTCCAATGGCTGCCGCGGCTGGCATACTGCGCTGATCTGATGGCAGGAGCCAGGTACTTCTCCTGGTCTCCCATGCGGGTGCAGGGCCCATGCACTTGGGCCATCCTCCACTACACTCCCTGGCCACGGCAGAGAGCTGGCCTGGAAGAGGGGCAACCGGGACAGAATACGGCGCCCTGACCAGGACTAGAACCCAGAGGATTAGCCTAGTGAGCCGCGGCGCTGGCCCCCAATGTCTTCTAATCTTGAGCTCTATTCTTTGACACCTCAAAGCTGGGAAAGCATTTGCTTTCTGCCCAGAGTTGTACATGATTTGAGGAACATAGTCAAAGATGATCATACTTGCAAATCCGCTCAAAGTTGCTTTTTGTTTCTTTCTTCCTTTCAAATGTAAATCTCCATTTATTTGTTGCCTGTTTTTAACAGATTCCCAAAGGCAGTCCATGCTCGCGTGTAGTTTGAAACAGGACTTTTCACAGACTTTACATTGAGATTTTTTTATCTCATCCCTTCCATGGCTATTTGGCCAACAAGATTTTCCTAAATATTCAGCTGGTCATCGCCTTGTACTCTGTCATCTGCCACCTTGAGTTGCTAAAATTGTTGCTCACTACTATGTCGTTTGTGGAGATGGAATGGTTCCTGAACCTCTCAAGGTAAGAAAACCACAAACTCATAGTTCATACTCAACATAGCTGTTGTCTTTAAAAGTAAGGTATTCTCAAACCTTTTTCATGATCTTTAGAGTTTGTAGTGCCATAAAATGTATCCTTTTAATAATTTTGTCCGAATTTTCAAGTAGTTATCAATAGAAAGATTGCATGACAGTACCAGAAAGGCGTTATTTATTTTTGATTTATACTACTTACTGTGACTTGAATACGATATGTCTTCTTATACTCATGCAGAAGTTTAGACACAAAGTCAGCTGTTAACAGTCAATAGATTAATGCTGATGATTGATGGATTAAGGGCATAAACTTGATCTAATATATGACATCTGGTAGGTGGCCTTGGTGGGAGGTCTTTAGGTGCAGGGAGCTTGACTTCCGAAGTTAGTTCTTATAGGAATTTTGGTAATATAAGCCAAGTTCAGCCTAGCTTCTCTCTCTGCATCCCTACTTGCTATGTGATCCCCACCAGATGCCTAAACCAGTGAGGCAAACTGATCTTGGACTGTGAGCCTCCAAGCTGTAGCAGTGATCTAGAAATATTCTCCAAATGTAAAGTAGCAGTGTATTAGAGAGAAAAATTTTAGGTAATTTTTATCTTCTCTCTCTTTTCTAATATTTCTTGATTTTTCTATAGGACTGTATTCATCTTAATGGTAAAGAAAAAAGAACATTCCATTTTCACTTTGCAGTAATTTGCAAGAATGACAACACAGGAAGTTGAAACTAAGATATAATTTTAAGAACTTTAGCCAACAGATGAGAATTATTTTGTAACTGTTAGTTTTAGATCTAATGTGAAACCTCCCCTCAAGGTGGTACTTGAGAAGATTTGTTAGGCTTTCACTCTGAAGTAGTTTACCATTTTGCCTTATTTATATGATTAATTTGTATTAGCCTAAAACATTCTTAATAATATAAAATAGTGTAGGTTCACGTCTGATTAATTTTTGCATAATTAATATAATTTCACTGCTTTTTAAAAAGCCACAGTATTAGTTCTTTTGGGAACATCGCCTGATCTGAGAAAAGATAGAAGCAGACACTAACAGCTGTTATTCGTTGAGAATTGACCAAATGTCAGCCATTGCTCCAAATGCTTTAAACATTTTTAAACTGTTTAATTCTCCTAACATTCCTGTCAAATGTGTGCAAATGTGATCCCCCTTTCATAGATTGGGGAACTGAGCTTAGAAAGCTAGGGTACTTCTCTAGGGACATCAAACTTCTAAATAATAAAGCTGTAATTAATTCCTTGCCTTTGAACCCAGGCAGACTGACTGTATTCCTACCATCTTCACCATTGCTGTGCTGAAATGTGAGAGTGTGGGTGGGAAATAGAACCTCAGGACCCTTGTATCCAAATTAAATGGTAGAAAATATTACTAAAAGTAGCTAGAGATCTCCTTTGGAGATCTAAGAAGACTAAACTGAGCTAACATTTTCCCGGGGTGCTTTAGATGTGTTCCATACTAAAGGCAAGATGATGCCTAAAAATTTTTCTCAGATCCATAATTCAGTATGATTCTCAACTATTTTGAACAAAGAAAAAATTTAGAAATAAATATCATCTCATACCTTGCTCCCTAGAACCTACTCCTTTTTCCAGCTTTGGCCTTCAATTTGCTCCCTCACTCACGTTTCTAAAAATCTAGGGGGTAGTGAGAAGAGCACAGATGCTTCTCAGTTTTCCCCACTAACCAGTCTCCTTTTTTCTTGGCACCAAAACTTCATCATCTTGAGTAGCATACATGGCTGCCCAGCCAAACTACATTTCCTTGCCTCTCTTGTAGTTAAGTGTTGCCAAAGATTCACTTCTGGCCAAATAATGAAATTGAACTGAAGTAAAAATTGAAATCACATCTTTCAGAAGATGGATGACTGAAGGCTCCTAGTGTTTTTGTCCTCCACAAAACAAAATCAGAACCCAAAACAGTAGCAGATATACAGCAGTTAAGCCAGAGCTTGGGATATCTTATAGCAGAGTGCCTGGGTTTGGGTCCTTCAATTATAGCTTCCTGCTAAGGTGCACCCTGACAGACGATGCTGATGGCCCAAGTAGTTTGATCTCTGCCACTCACATGGAGATGCAGATTCAGATTCTCCTTTGGTTCCTGACTTGGCCTGTCAGGATCCTGCCTATTTTGATCATATAGGAGTAGATCATGAAATGGAAGCTCCCTATCTCTATCTCTCTCTGACTGTCAAACAAATAAAAAAAAAATACACTTTTGTAAAGAACCCAAAGCAGTAAAAACGCAACCTACACATAATCAAAATAACCAAAGGAGAGCAGCAGAGAGCAGCTGTAGGGCACAAAACCCCAGCGTAACCACACAGGGAAGGTAAGGCGATAGCTTGCTTCCACCACGTCGTTACCCCAGCTGGGATCTTCTGGTGACCAGGAGAGACATCTCCCTGTGGTGAAAAGGTAAGCAGCCCCTATCAGCACTATAGTTACCTGTGGTCCTCACTATTGAAGATTCCTGCAACTGCCACAGTTTCAGAGCCTGAAATTCCACATGCATCTCTCCAGAGAGAAGCCCAAGCTATACCTTGCACAGCTGGCAGTCCTACTGCTCTGCACTACTCCGCAAATGAAACCCCCACTGAAGTGGGTCCTGCTGTGAGGCCAGGAATATGGCGTCCTGCCACCCTTGGGGCTCAGCTGATACTGTATTTGGCCCGCCCTCCAGGGCACCACCTCTGAGAAGGGCTTCTGCTGTGTTCTACCTTCTATTCCACCTCAACCCCCATTCCAGTCACTGGTGCTCCCTCATCTTGCGGCTGAGCCTAAGTGGTGAAGCTGCCTCCTGGCCCCTGGGGACCTCAGACCTGAGGTGCACCACAGCAGTCCCTCCCTCCCTAATGTCACATCTCCTAGGGTTCTCAGGCCTCCTGCAAATCAAAGTAGTCAGCTCTTCTGGTGTCAGGTGAAGCAGCACCCAGGAAAGCTCTGAGCCTCTAGCCCAACAGAGCAGTTCTATCTCACAGAGCCATTGCTAAGGCAGCCACCTATCCAAATCCCAAACAGAGGCCTTACTGACATATGTAGTTTCATTTCTGCATGCAAGTGGAAGCAACGTAAATGCTCCTTGACTTATAGTGGGGGTTACATTTGTGATAAACTCATATTAAGTTGGAAATATGGCTTAATATGGTAAGTAATAATGCATTTAACATATTTCATCTACTAAACATCATAACTTAGCCCAGCCTCCCTTAAACATGCTTAGAACACTAATGTTAGCCTACAATTAGGCAAAATAATCTAACAGAAAACTCACTTTATAATTAAGTATTGTCTATCTCATAAAATTTATTGAGTACTGTATTGAAAGTGAAAGACAGAATGGCTGTAGGACTTATGACTTTACCATTGTAAAGTCAAAAACATCATTGCAAGTCTATCATAAGTTAAGATTGTCTGTATATGCAAACAAATGTCTTACATTGCAAAACCCAAAAAATCTAAATTGTGATTTTAGCAATTTGGAACCTTAGATGATCAAAAATGGGGCTGGCATTGTGGCTCAGTGGGCAAAGCTGTTCCCTGCAAAGCTAGCAGCCCATATGGGCACTGGTTCATGTCCCAGCTGCTCAACTTCCAATCAAGGCAGCAGAAAATGGTCCAAATGCTTGGGTCCCTGCCTCCCTAGTGGGGGACCTCAATAAAGCTCCTGGTTCCTGGCTATAGCCTGGCCCAGTGCTGGGTACTGTGGACATCTGGAGGTGAACCAGTGGACGGATGATCTCTCTCTTGTTTCTCTCTCTCTTTCTCTGTGACTCTTTCAACATATATAAATAAAACTTAAAAAAGGTCAAAAAGCCAAATATTTCTGAACCTTATATTGAAAAAGAGAGTATGGTTGCTGAAAACTTTTCTAGATATTACTATGCTAAATCTTCTTCATTAATATATTGGAGCAGCTCACAATGCAGTCGGTTTAATATTATTCTTCCACCCCACTATTATTCAGATGGTCTCAAGATAGCCATACATCTTAGTTGAGATTGAGCTCAGAAACTAGATTTTAACTGAAAGTGTCGAGTCACAAAAACCATAGTAAAAGAATATTCTTTCACCTTGAAGCTTCAGTTGAAGCTGACTAGATGCAAAGTGATGAAAAGAATGCATTGCTCACCCAAAGCTGGCCTGCATAACCTCTAAAACAACTTCAGTGGCATCATGTTCTTGTTTCCCAGTCTATAGCAGAAGCATAAGGCCTCAAAAACATATTTTAGCCCCGTTTTTATTTGTGGACACAGAGAAAAATTTACAACAGGGCAAAAGCAGGACTGGAGAGGACATGGGACAAAATAATTATTTTCGTAACTCGGGCAAACAATTGGGCTAACCAAGCAACTTTTAAAGCATAGTCTTCAACATTTACAACTAGCAGAATCAGAAGATTTACTTATTTATTTGAAATGTAAGAGAGAGAGAGAGAGATTCCATCTGTGGGTTTATTCTCCAAATGGCTGCAATAGCTACTGTTGGGCCAGGTCAAAGACAGGAGCCAGGAACTCCATCTGGGCCTCCCATGTGGGTGGCAGAAACCAAGAACTCAGACCATCTTTTGCTGCCTTCCCAGACACATTAGCAGGAAGCTGGATCAGAGGCAGAAAAAGTGGGACTCTAGTCAGCACTCTGATATGGAATGCTGGCAATCTCAGTGGTAGATTAACCTTCTGTGCCACAAGCCAACATTAACCTGCAGGATTTGATAACATTGCTTCTCCTTTTCCCTTGTTCTGAATTTAGGCGTTTGTTTGGTTTGGTTTGGTTGCAGTTATATTATTGCTACTGCACTGTTATATATTGAGTGCAGAGAGGCCATCTGTTTTAACGTTATGGGAACACAAGTAGCCACTTTCTGAACTGGAGAGTATCACAGGTCACCCAAATAAAGAGACATTTTGTTAGCTTCAACTCTAGCTTCTCTCCTGTGGGGTGGGAAAGAGAATGTCTTATGTATATGATAAAGATGCCTATTGATATTTGAATAGTTGTAGGAAGACACCATAGAAGTGACTCCATACCCATTCTTGTCCTCCTCTTTCATCAGTAGAACTTACATTGGTAAGACATTAGTGTTTAGGTAGAGAACACATTTCCCAACCATCCTTAGAAGTAGATGAGAGTATACAATTAATGTCTGTATGATGGAGTGCATGTAGAATTGGAGTGCAACTTCTAGTCATAGTTTCTGTTCCTTCCCCTGCTCTATCTATCTACTGTGTAGGGGATGAAGTCAAATGAATTTTGAAGAAGTTAATCTTGCTCACAAATAAAGCCATCTCACAGAAGTTTAGCCTGTATCCTAAATGTTGGCAATGTCGGTCTATAGTTTATAGTCCAATGACTTTGGACACCGTCGACCTTATTGCTTCTATTTCTTCTATACAACTTCTTTTCCTACTTGACTAGTTTTGTGTATTATCCCTATATAAATATATATAAATATTATATATAAAAATATTATCCCTATATAAAAAATATATATTTATATATATATATATAAATATATATATATATATATGTTTTCAGAGTCTCAAAACTCTGAAAACATTTACCACATACACGTTGTTTAAAAATTTATTTATTTATTTGAAAGTTAGAGTTACACAGAGAGATAAGGAGAGGCAGAGGGAGTGAGATCTTCCATCTGTTGGTTCACTCCCCAATTGGCCGCCATGGCCAGAACTGTGCTGATCCAAAGCCAGGAGCTAGGAGCTTCTTCCGGGTCTCCCACGCAGGTGCAGGGACCCAAGGACTTGTACCATCTTCTACTGATTTCCCAGGCCGTGGCAGAGAGCTGGATCCAAAGTGGAGCAGGCAGGACTTGCCCATATGGGATGCCGGCACCGCAATTGGCAGCTTTACCTGCTACACCACAGCGCCTGCCCCACCACATACACATTTAGCATATTTTAATGAGTTACAGCTTAAACACTGCAAAAATGGTTCAGAAACAAAATTAGGATAACAGATATTCTTCACTGAGAACCAATCAAACAATTTTTCGATTGTTTCTTATGAATTATCAGTTTTAAAAAGCAGTGTCTACCAATATATTCATTATAATGTTGCCAATTTATATGTAACAGGAAAAATATAAAACTTCTTTAATAGAAGAGTAATTAAGAAATAATGATATGTTGTCTTGGTAAAATACTATACAAATCAGTGCATGTGGATATATGTTTTTTTTTTCCATTTAGATCCCTATTTTTGCTAACAGGATGCTTATCCACTTGGATTTTATTAGTAAATTTTTTAGCCTTTTGGTCATATCAGCAAGAAACACTGGCAGGAGATCAAAATAAGAGAGAGAGAGGCATGAGTATTTATTCCCCAAACTTTCCTCTTTACAAGGTCCATCAAAGTTGTAGGCACACTTCAGTCCAAACTGAGAACTTTTGCCACCCAAACCTCTGCATAAAAACACTTCCTATGTCTCTGTTGAGTAACAATTCTCATCCCTTGCCTCTTTGATCCTTGGGATGTGAGCAGCATCATGTTACCAAATCAGAGAGCCTGTACTGCCTCTTTGATTTCCTCTCTTTGATTTCCCTCCATCCAACCCACATCATTACCAAATTTCCCTTTATTAAAATGTCCTTTTGTCAACTGTATTTATTATTGGTATGCAATCAGCCAGCAGGGCTGTAGTATTTATCACATAAAATATGATATTTTTGTCTTTATACATCGCATAATGATTACATTGAGCAAATTAGCAAGTGCAATACCTCACATAGCTATTACCATTCTTGTTGTAAGAGCACTTGTGATGCTCAGAATTTTTCAATAATACAATATGTCAACATTATATATATCAATTATACATGATATAGTCATCATGCTATACAATAGACCTCTTGAACTTATTCTACAATCTGACTGTAATTTTTAGATTATTTAATTTGTGTTTGATTGTCATCTCTTTATCTGTTTTCTGCTGGGTTTCAGGCTAGTACATAGGTAGAAAATAAAATTTTATATACTGTGACAATTATAATATAAGATACACAAAGTTAATTTTTAAATGGTATCTCTTAACCAGCTATCCCATCTCTCTCTCCACAACTTTCCTCCACTCTCCCCAGATGAACAGCAACATAGTTGTAGTTAGATGAAAGTTCTGGCATTCTTTTGCACAGAAAGAAGACTATAGGTTATAATACTGTACTATATATTTATTTCAAAATTTAAAAAGATAGAAGAAAGGATTTTGAGCCTTTTCATTGCAAGGGAATGTTAAGAGTTTGTGGAGGTAGATATGCTTACCCTGATTGGGAATTATGCAGTGCCTGCATGTGCAGATTCATCACATGGTAATCCATAAAGAAGTACAGGTTTTTGTGTGTTGAAATATTTTTTAAAAAGTCAAATAAAAAGAAACCAATAGAATTGTATGTTGGAGTGCTTAAAGGTGGGCATATTTTGTTCCTAAATTACAATTCTTATTAGGTTAGACTTGCATTCTTAGGTAAAAAATGTAAAATTGTTGCTAGGATATTTTGTCAGGTAGATTTCCTTAGCTTTTCTTTACTAACTAGGTAAGAATAGATCATTAACATGTTGAATTTATTGAATTTATGTAAATCACCCTAATCATCTGCTTTCTCTTTTTCTGCTCCTGGGCCACAGAGTATTGCTAGAGAAAGTTTTGGAACGAGGCTCACTTGAAGTTAGTCTGAGTCTTTCATTTCAAGCAAAAGAAGCAGATTCAAGCTGATTGCTGGAGCATGGGTTTATTAAGTAGGTATCCAGAACACATAGATATGTTTGAAGAGAAACAAGACAGGAATCGACATTGTGGCATAGTGGGTTAAGCTGCCTCCTGCAATGCCGGCATCCCTTATAGGCAACAGTTCCAATCTCAGCTGCTCCATTTCCCACCAGCTCCCTGCTGATGTGCCTGGGAAAGTAACGGAAGATGACCCAAGTCCTTGGACCCCTGATTCCACGTGGAAGACCCAGATGGAGTTCCAGGCTCCTGGCTCCTGGCTCTGGCTTGACCCAACCCTGGCCATTGTAGCCAGTTGGGGAATGAACTAGAGGATGAAGATCTCCTCTATCTCTTTTTCTCTCTCTCTCCTTTTCTCCATAAGTCTGTCTCTCAAATAAATAAATAAATCTGACAAAAAAACATGAACAAGAGTTAAGACTGTTTCCAGGAACATATTCCAAACCACTGAAGTGGCTTAGTATAAAGGTTTACGACAAGTGTTGCTGAGCCTAGATTCGACAGCCTGCTTTGTGGGCATCAGATACTTGACTTTGCTACTTTAGAAGCTTTGCTGCTCATGCCTGCTCTGTAGCCACCAAAGGGTGGCTCTGTGAAGCCAACAGGCTCTGCCTGCACTCTAACTGCATGGGGTTCTCTGAATGCAGACACACCTGCACATGACTTCCTTCTGAAGAGAGATCTATCTCCAGGTCATGTGGTTGGTAGCATCCCATGTGTACGGGCAGTATTTCAGTCACAGGACTCTGGGAACGCAAATTTCAAATTCTTTTTTGGAGAAACGAGACATATATACTTCTTCACTTATACAAAGGTTTCTGGGACAACCAATACCACAAACTAAGTGACTTGAACAACAGAAGTTTATTTTCTCACAATTCTGGGTGCTGAAGTCTAAGATCAAGGTGTCAGTGGTGTTGGCTTCTGAGGACTTGCCCCCTTTCTGAGGCCACCTTCTCTGGGGTCCTCACTTTCTGTTCCTCTGTGCCAGTCTGTGTTCCAGTCTCCTCATGTTGTAAGGGAATCAGTTATAATGGATTTGGTTCCACACATATCAACTTGTTTTACATTGGTTAGCTTTTTTAAAGACCTTCTTTCCAGATGCAGTCATATTTAGAAATACTGAGGTTTAGGAGTTCAGCTTATAAATATTGGAGGGGGAGCCACAAATGTAGCTCCCAGCAGAAAAGTATGGGTGAAAAGTATGGCAGTTAAATGTGAAATGGACTGTGTATCAAATATTTATGTTTTATCAAATTTAAATTTACAAAAATTGATCATTCTGTTGTCACAAGAAAACTGCTGTTTTTAGATCTATTTAGAAGTAAATGGCCCTGACATCTATTTCTTCTCAATGATTCAGAAAAAGAGAAACAGAGAAAATAAATGAAGTAAAATGCTATACAACTCTTGAAAGGCAGAGTTACAGAGAGAGGTAGAGACACAGAGAGAAACATCTTCCATCCGCTGGTTCATTCCCTAACTGGCTGTAAAGACCAGAGGTTCTTCTGGGTCTCCCATGTGGGTGCAGGGAGGTCAAGCACTTATGCCACCCTCTACCACTTTCCCAGGCACATTAGAAGGGAGCTGGATTGAAAGTGGAGCAGCCAGGACTCCAGCTGGAGCCTTTCAAATTTTTTCAAAATTTTTTTTAAAGATTCTGGGAAGTACAAGGTGTTTGACAAAATTTGTTAGTCTACATTTGATGGCTAATCAACTACATATACTATTCTTCCTTTATTAAAACCTCCAAATAAATAACCATATTTTCTATAAGGATTTAGGATGCACATACACAGGATGAAAAGATGGACTTTATTATCTTACAAATAAGAGAGCTGGGGCTGGCACTGTGGCATAGCAGTTAAAGCTACCACGTGCTGTGCCAGCATCCCGTATAGACACCAGCTCCAGTCCCAGCTGCTCCACTTCCAATCCAGCTTTCTACTATGGCCTGGAAAAGCAGTAGAAGATGGCCCAAGTCCTTGGGCCCCTGCACCCATGTGGGAGACTTGGAAGAAGCTCCTGGCTCCTGTCTTTGGATCTGCGCAGCTCCAGCCCATTGTGGCCAACTAGAAAGTCAACGAGCGGATGGAAGACCTCTCTCTCTTTCTATGCTTCTCTCTCTATGTAACTCTTTCAAATAAATATATAAGTATTTAAAAATATATATGAGAGCTCTTAAAAGACTAAATTAATATGAAGTAGTGACTGATAAGTTTGAAAGTAAAATCTACAGTAAGGTGAACTAGTTTTATATCATTTGCTTCAAAGAAGTGAAAATGGAGACCAAGTGTCAATAGCATCCTGCCTTTTTAACATGTTGGGCAGGAGACAACCAGAGGCAATCATTTTTTTAAAGATTTTTTATTTATTTATTTGACAGGCAGAGTTACAGACAGTGAGAGAGAGAGAGAGAAAGGTCTTCCTTCCATTGGTTCATTCCCCAAATGGCAGCTACGGCCTGCACTATGCCGATCTGAAGCCTGGAGCCAGGCACTTCCTCCTGGTCTCCCATGAGGGTGCAGGGGCCCAAGGGCTTTGGCCATCCTCCACTGCCTTCCGGGGCCACAGCACAGAGCTGGACTGGAAGAGGAGCAACTGAGACTAGAACCGGGTGCCCATATGGGATGCTGGCACCACAGGTGGAGGATTAGCCAGGTGAGCCACAGTGCCGGGCCCCAGAGGTAATCATTTTAACAGTACTGCAAGGCAGGCAACAGTTTTAAGGAAAGATTAAATTCCAGTTAAAGAAAGAACAAAAAATTTGGAAACAGATAGGATATTTAAAATATTTATGGCCACTAGACCTGTGGTGCAGCAAGTTAAAGCCCAGATCTATAGCACCCGCAATCTATATGGGCTCTAGTTGGAGTCCTGGCTGCTCCACTTTCAATCCATCTCCCTGCTAATGTGCTTGGGAAAGTGGTAGAGGGTGGCACAAGTGCTTGACCCCCTGCACCCACATGGGAGACCCGGAAGAACCTCTGGTCTTTGCAGCCAGTTAGGAAGTGAACCAGCAGATGGAAGATGTTTCTCTCTCTGTCTCTACCTCTCTCTGTAACTCTGCCTTTCAAATAAATAAAATAAATCTTAAAAAGAAAATTGGAAGACTCTCTCTCTCTCTCTCCCCCAACCCTGTCTCTCTCAGTAAGTCTACTTTTCAAATAAATAAATAAAATAGAATAAATCCATTAAAAACAAAAAAAATTGTGGGTCATAGGACAGTTTATTATTAATGGACCTGATGTTGTAAAAGCCATGGAATAGTGTTAGACACAAGTATGCAAAGTGTCATTTTATAATGATTTTTTCTAAAGTTGTCCTACAAGATATTCTAATTATTTTTAATCCTTAAAGCTGATATTTGAGATAGTATTACTGTACAATGTCTGAAGTTGTTCTCCAAAGTAAGGAGAAAAATTTTCAAATTTTCCACTTATTTTTGTTCCTATGCCTCAAAATTATAATACTTGAGGGTTTTGTTTCTTTAAAAATATCATAAAATTCTTTTTTAATTGATTATTAAAATGTCGATAAAAAAGAGTAAGACACAACATAACATGAATTTTAAAAACATATATAGGTTCATTAGCAGATGATTATCTTAACATCAGCAATGAAGAGATCACAAAAGAGGATTTTAAGAAAAAACTGATAGGACCTCAGAAGAATTTGTTCCCTTTGGTCTCCATATATGTACATTTGCAGAAAGTGTCCCTACTCCAAGTGTTTATTCACATCTGTCAGCTAAATCATAGAGCCAATGCAAAACGTAACACTCAGGAACATTATGTGAATTTGTGATACTCCCTCGAGGACTTTGGGTCCATAAAGCAATGCACGGGTTATAAGAAGACATAAATATGGTATTTTCTTCTATGACAAATGCAGTCTTGCTCCAATGTTATTTATGTTCTATAAAGGACAATTGAACCTATTTTCCTCAGTTGAACTGAAAGGAGGCACCCTTAGGGATGAATAAATGAATAACTTGCTATTAATTCTCAACTTCTACGAATTCATCTTTCATACTGTTGTGTTTTAGGGATTTTTCTAAATAGCTGATTTTATTAATTTATTTTACATTTATGTGTGAAGAATTGGAAACAAAACGAAAATATGAGATGGAGTTGTCCTAACAGTAGGATAATTTTTTGTTTTTTGCTTTTTTTTTTTTTTTTTTGCTGTGATTGATGAATCTCATAAATCTAACCGATCTTTGGACTTGAATGACCACTTGGGTACCCAGACTGGTATCCTATAACACCTGCTTTGAGTCTTTTAACATCTTGCGTATCATCACCCTTCATCTATATTAAGGAGGTGAGATTGTGGTGTTCTGGAGAGAGGGGAGAACTCCACGGACCCTGCATTTTCATAGGCTTGCAGATCTAGGCATTAATTAAGGTATGATTTATGGTTATGCAGCACCAACATTATGGGCACTGAGACAGTCAGGACAACCATGTCTTTTATTGTTTCAACCCTAAAATGTTAGGGAAAAGTCAGCAATCATTAGTAAGGCAGGAGGAGTTCAGTCATTATATTAATGTCATTTTCATAATGTTTTAAGCTGGACCAGACATTGAAAAAACAACTAAGAGTTTGTTTCCTGTCTTGAAAACGAACTTTTCTTGTTCAGAGCAGAAAAGAGATGGATACAGTAATTCATGGTTGTTACAGCCTGGATGAGAACTTTTGCTTTATATGTAACTAAGAGATTTCTAAGAATATGCATTTCATTGTTATGGTTATGAATGGCAAAACACTACTCAGAACTAAAGAATAATTTAACACTCATTTCAATAATCAGAACCATGATGTTTTGTTACGTAAAATTGTTTGGCTTCAAATAATTGTCTGCTGACAGGCGGAAGTCATAGTCTGAATACCTTAAACACTGGCAAAAAAAATGTTAAAAGGTACTTGAACTATGATTGCAAAATTTAAGAACTACTATTTTTTTTAAAACTCACTTCCTTGTTTCCCAATTCAACTCACTTAAATGCTCTGTTCTGAAGAGAGCTTGTCCACCGAAGGCAAAAAATATCCTGCTAAATTCAATCAGTAAAGAGTTACTAGATCTCTTTTCAGATTGTTGTAGTAATGAGCTTAAGTACTTTCCCCCACCTTGTAGAGAGAATAAAACAAGATATATAGCAATATATATTCTCTAAAAATGTGGTATAACTAATCTTAATTTTGCTGCTGCAAGTAAAGCCACCACTTGTGATGCTAGCATCCCATATGGGTGCTGGTTCTAGTCTGGTTGCTCCACTTCAGTCCAGCTCCCTGCTAATGCGCCTGAGAAAGCAGTGGAATATGGCTCAAGTGCTTGGGCCCCTGCACCCGCATGGGAGACCAGGAAGAAGCTCCTGGCTGCTGGCTTTGGTCTGGCTCAGCCTTGGCTGTTGAAGTCATTTGGTGAGTGAGCCAGCAGATGGAAGATCTCTCTTGCTGTCTCTCCCTCTCTCTCTGTAACTCTCTGCCTTTCAAGTCAGTAAAATAAATCTTAAAAAAGGAGTCAGTTTTCAAAAATGAATTTCCCATGCTCAATTTTTAAAATTTATTTATTTTTTATTTGTATTTATTTGAAAAGAGAGAAACAGAAAGAGATAAAAAAAAAAAAAAAAAGACAGAGAGGGAGAGATTTTCCATTTTCTGGTTCATTTCCTTGATGCCCACAATAGCCAGGGTTGGGAGAAGCTGAATTCAGGAACCTAGAACTCAACCCAAATTTCCCACATGGTGGCAGGAACCCAAGCAATTTAGACTTTACTACCACCTCAAAGGGAGCACATTAGCAGGGCGGAATTGGGAACAGAGATGAAACCTGAACCCAGGCACTCTAAGATGGGATGTGGGCATTATAAGCTGCAGAATCACACCACACCAAGTGCTTTCCCTCCTCATGGTCATTTTATAGATGGTCAATGAAGTGGTTAGTGTGAAATGTTTTTATTGTTGGTGTTATCACTGCAAAGAGACAAAAACACACTGGATTATTTAAATTTTTTTTTGACAGGCAGAGTTAGACAGTGAGAGAGAAAGAGACAGAGAGAAAGGTCTTTCTTTTTCCATTGGTTCACCCCCCCCCCAAAAATGGCCACCACGGCTGGTGCGCTGCGCCAGTCCGAAGCCAGGAGCCAAGTGCCTCCCCATGGTCTCCCATGCAGTTGCAGGGGCCACGGACCTGGGCCATCCTCCACGGCCCTCCCGGGCCACAGCAGAGAGCTGGATTGGAAGAGGAGCAACCGGGACAGAACCGAGACCCCAGTCGGGACTAGAACTCAAGAGTGCTGGCACCTCAGGCGGAGGATTAGCCCAGTGAGCTGCAGCACTCCTCATGTAAGTGTATGAATTCCTACATCTTAAATTTTTAAGTTAGTTAAAAATTTAGTTAGTTGTGTTTGTCTCGATATTTTATCTAATACATATAATGTAATTTTGTAAGTTAAAAAAAATGCTAACTTTAACCATAAACTCAGGTTTCCATTTCACATTAAAAACTAAATTATTAGGTATTTCATATAACTGTAAAGATTTTTACCAGTAATTGAGCCAACTTCAATTTTAATTAACAAAGAGCACATCAAGTTATATCTTTTTAGGTGATATAATTACTTGTCTTCAGTATAAAATTTCCAATGTCCTTCCATAGTTTATCAACTTTATTTTATTTATTTATTTATTTTTTTGACAGGCAGAGTGGACAGTGAGAGAGAGAGAGAGAGAGAGAGAGAGAGAGAAAGTCTTCCTTTTGCTGTTGGTTCACCCTCCAATGGCCGCCGCGGCCAGCGCGCTGCGGCCGGCACACCGCGCTGATGCGATGGCAGGAGCCAGGTGCTTCTCCTGGTCTCCTATGGGGTGCAGGGCCCAAGCACTTGGGCCATCCTCCACTGCACTCCCTGGCCACAGCAGAGAGCTGGCCTTGGAAGAGGGGCAACTGGGACAGAATCCGGCGCCCTGACCGGGACTAGAACCCAGTGTGCCGGCGCCGCAAGGTGGAGGATTAGCCTAGTGAGCCACGGCGCCGGCCGAGTTTATCAACTTTAAAAAATCCTCCAGAAGTGATATAATTCATTAGGGGAAAAATTTAGTACAAGATTGATAAATATTTTAATATATTTGCCTATAACTGATTAAGACGAAGTATAATAAATTTGTTTATTTTTAAAGAATATGTTTATTTGGAAGGCATATTTACAGAAATAGATGTTAATTCACTGGATTATTCCTAACAGGCCGCAATGGCTGGAGCTGGGCAGGGCTGCAGCCAGGAGGCTGGAACCCTGGGAACCCCATCCAGTTCTCCCATGTAGAGCACTCAGGCCATTCTCTGAACTTCCCAGGAGCATTAGCAGGCAGCTGGACTGGAAACACACAACTGGGTCTATGGAATAGCCATGTCACAGGCAGCAGCCCAACCCGTAGTGGTACTTTGCTGACCCCAATTATCTTATCTTTTTTTTTTTCTTTTGATAGGCAGAGTGGATAGTGAGAGAGAGAGACAGAGAGAAAGGTCCTCCTTCCGTTGGTTCACCCCTCAATGGCCGCTGCGGCCGGCGCACTGCGCTGATCCGAAGCCAGGAGCCAGGTGCTTCTCCTGGTCTCCCATGCAGGTGCAGGGCCCAAGCACTTGGGCCATCCTCCACTGCACTCCCAGGCCACAGCAGAGAGCTGGACTGGAAGAGGAGCAACCGGGACAGAATCCGGCACCCCAACCAGGACTAGAACCCGGGGTGCTGGTGCCGCAGGCGGAGGATTAGCCTATTGAGCCATGGCGCCAGCCTCAATTATTTTATCTTGATGGACACTAGGACATAGTAGAACAAACAGTAATTCATTGGTTCATGGTTTACCCTTTGTAAAATATAGCTAAGAATGGAAATCTTAAGGGTGGGAAATAATCTATTTGGTATAAAAAGTTACCACTCTTTGAAAATGCTACATGATTTTTATTTTTAAAACCATTTCTGATTCTCTTCTTAACTTTTTCACAATTTTTACATTTTCCTTAATCCCATTTGACATCTGGCCTATATTGTCCTACTCTTTTTTTTATTTTCTCTGCCTTTTTACTTATTTAAAATTCAGGCAAATAAAGTGATATTTCTTTACTGTCTCATTGTATAATTAATTCTCTCATTACAGTTTTATTGAATTATAGTAAACTTCAATGTTCACAGAGTCAGCATCTCTTATTTCCCCCAAATATTCTATTGCACTATCATTGATTTCTGAATTAATCCTAAAATTTAAAATTGGAGTGAATTAAAGCTATAAATATAGTTTACAAAATATGTGTGTATCTTATTTTTCTACCATGTAATATGGAACAGCTTTTTATTGCTTTTTTAGCATTTATATACTTTTTCAGTGTCCTATTTTTTTTTAAATTCACACACACACACACACACGCACACACACACACGCGCGCACACACACATCCCTTGCAACTTCCACATTAGGTGAATTTTTAGATGTTAAACTTCATAATATGCTCTTCTTACCATAGTCATCTTTCACTGACAATGGCTGCCACATTGAAAAGCTTTCCATTGCAATGTACATATGTGGGATTATGCGTGTGTGTGTGTGTACACGTGTGAATGTGTGTGCCATGTGCATATGGAAATGCCAGAAACACGGCTCGAAGGCTAATTGTTTCTCCTAGCAGTAGAAAGTAGCTCACAGTTCCCCAAAGACAGATTGTTCCAGGATAAAGTGCAGTAGCTCTGGAGAGCTAATGTAGTTGCTGCCACCACTCACGGTGCTCTGTAAGATGCAGGACCACTGAAAAGGAAGGGACATGTATTCAGGGGAGAGGAGAAAACCTCACTGAACAGAAATGGAAGTATGAGAGCAACCTGAATTTGCTAGAAACGGACAAGGCTGCGCTAATGGGAGTAAGCCCTTGAGAGACACGGGAAGTGTTCACAGAAGAGACATCTGCAGGAATGAAGAACGTAGGTTTCTTCTCAAAAGACATGTTTGTTGGCCTGATAACACCGCGGGTTTCTCTCTTGCTTTTCATGGGCCATAGCTGGATCTTCTTATTCCACTCCTTCCTTTTGGATGCCTTCTTTTCTGCCTGGTATTAAAAGCACATCTTTCTATCACTTTACCTTCTTTACTGCTGCTTCTCTCAGCGTGTACAGCAGGTTCAAGGACTAACCCTGTGCATGCCCTCAGTGAATAAGGAAGCCTGTCTCTGAGTCCTGGCATTTCTTCCAGTCTGTGAAACCTCACTAATAAGCTTGAAGATCCTTTAAAGAGAGTCATGTTTTTCAAATTGTATTACAGCTGACTCGAAATAGAAACAGAATAGTGTCAACAAGCATTCACTCCTAGTGATAATGTGCAATGCTGTGTGTGAGATTCAGTTCTTAGCATTTGATCTTTTTTGAGAGGCACTTCTCCAACATCACAGGTTTAAATGTTTCTATTGATTTTCATGTCTAGATTTATTGTGAACATATAACCTCCAGTTAGCCTAAAGCAGCCTTTCTGATTTCTTAAACAAAACAACCAGTTAGAAAAACTTAACAACATGTACATGAGTAAGCTGTGAAAAATAATTGTATTTATGGTATTTTGTATTAAAAGCTACTGTCAACAGTTCAGTTTTCAGAATATAGTTATAACAAATGGTTTTTTTTTCTGAACCACACAAGCTTATGTTAACTTAACATTTCTTAAAATGATCTGATATATTTATCATACAAATATAATTTAAAAATCATTATAATCTCTATTGCTTTCTACAGAAGAATCTTACAACATAATTTCCTGCACCTTTATGGTTAATATTAATTATATCTTATTCATTTAATTCATTTAATTATACTTCAATCAGTGAAATTCATTTTGGAACTTTAAAAATATCTTAATATTATATTTCCCCACAAAATGCACACCCACTTTCTTGGAAAAAGTACTGGGTATCTTGTCTTTTAAGTTTGTCTTATTACCATGGATCTCTTTCTTGTTACCTAAATATATGGACTTCATTATTTGAAAATATCCTGTTTGTACTACTGGTCCCTGGATTCTGCTCGGGTCTGACTCTGTTCTTCCTGATGTTAGTCTTCATATCCAAAGCACATGGTTGTGAGCCCTGCACACCACGAGTGCACTGTGATTAGTAGTCAATGTGGCTGGCCCTGTGGCACACCAAGTTAAGCTGCTGCTTGGGTCATTGACATCCCATATCAGAGCACAGGGTCAAGTCTCAGCAGCTCTGATTCCAATCTAGCTTTTCGCTAATGTGCCCCTGCCACCCACGTGGGAGACTTGCATGGAGTGCTGGACTCCTGGCTTCCACCTGGCTCAGTCCTGACATTTACAACCATCTAGGGAGAAAACCCAAGGATGGATATTTTCCCTCTCTATTTCTTTGACTCCTTGCTGTCCCTCTGCCTTTCGGGTACATAAATAAATATGTACTTCAGAAAACAGTAGCAGCCGTGTTTATTTGTTCTGGCCTTAATATACAAAATATGTTTTAAAAAAATCTTATTCTGTTGGCTGGCATCGTGGCTCAATAGGCTAATCCTCTGCCTGCGGCGCTGGCACTCTGGGTTCTAGTCCCGGTCGGGGTGCCGGATTCTGTCCCGGTTGCTCCTCTTCCACGCCAGCTCTCTGCTGTGGACCAGGAAGGCAGTGGAGGATGGCCCAAGTGCTTGGGCCCTGCACCCACATGGGAGACCAGGAGAAGCACCTGGCTCCTGGCTTCGGACCAGCACAGTGCGCTGGCTGCAGCACACTGGCCGCAGCAGTCATTGGAGGGTGAACCAATGGAAAAAGAAGACCTTTCTCTCTGTCTCTCTCTCTCTCACTATCCACTCTGCCTGTCAAAAAAAAAATCTTATTCTGCCAGCATCTATTTATCAAATAAACTATTTTGAATAGTTTTCAAGTGAATAATTGATTATTTGTGCTCAGTGACTAGAAATACTGAATAAACTCTTAGAAAACAGTTTGGTGATATAAACACTAACTAGTCTATTGGTTGCTTTCACAGTGTCATTGGCGACATTAAATGTTAGGTAATAATACAAGCACAGGAAATGTGGGAATGTGGGAGATTTTTTCATTTTGCACTACTTATAATTTAAAATATTCAAAATCTCAATATAAGATAGTAAGGATAGGAAACGGGGAAGATGGAGTGTGGACTTGGCATTTTGCAGCAGATATCTGTCCCTCGTCGCTGGGCATCCTCTTCCAGGTGATCCTCTGTCCAGCTCTGTGGACTTACGGCTCACTGAGAGGGATCCCATTACCCTCTGGCTTTTAGTGATGCTTAGTAGGTGCAAAATGTGGGTATCAGATTGGAGAGAAAGAGGTGAGTGAGGGTAGGATATGTCCCCGCACTTCATTCCCTGCTGATCACTGCGACTGGCTGTGTCATTCTAAACATACCAGCCCCTGTCAGGCAACCCTCTTCACATCAGCCTCCCAAGACTCCAAGAGCTGCTCACTCCCCTTCTCCCTGGACTCCGAAATCCTCCACTCGGTAAAGAATCTTGAGGTACTAGCCTAAGGTAACACTCTCACATCTCTTTTTTTCCTAAACATCGACCACACCATGGTAAAAATTCTCTATTAAGTTCTTTTCAAACTGTCCACGTCAGTGTGTCAAAAGTTTGTTTCATGCCAAGATTCTGATACAGAGGTGGAAATTTCTCTGCATTTTTAAAAATTTACATTTCTGTTAATGCTCATGTTTTTCCAGTGTTGATAATATATATTAGAAAGGGAGTATTTTTTAAAATTCCTCTTCATTGTAATATTAGCATTATTTTTCTAGATGAATACTCAAGAAACATCTCAGTGTTGCTGCTGTTTGCCAGGTATTGTCTTTGATGCTAGGTATACAAGATTCTCTGCAAAATTGCAATATATAAAACAAGATCTGTCACTGGTAATGAAGGCGAAATATAAATCTATCCTGTTTATGATGTCACTGTGACGAAGATAACATCCACCTGTTTTCTAAACATCACTTGCTAAGGGTGAGACATATATTGTGACATTTATGATCCTTAAGATTTTTTAAAGAGATTTATTTATTTATTTGAAAGACAGAGTTACACACACACACAAACAGAGAGAGAGAAGTCTTCCATCTGCTGGTTCACTCCCCAAATGGCCACAACGGCCAGAGCTGGGCCAATTTGAAGCTAGGAACCAGGACCAGAACTTGAACCAATACCCATATGGAAAGCCAGAGCTGCAGGAAGAGGCTTAACCTACTACACCACAGCACTGGCTCCCTCCTTAAGATTTAATAATCTTATATTTGATACTGTTAAAAGTTATTTATATTTAATTTATGTTTAGTAACTAAATTAGGTTTTATCCTCTAGGAAAATTGTAAATTTACATGACTCTTCAAAAGGTTTACAAAAATAAGAAAACACTTAAATTATCAACTCTTCAGTAAATGACAGGACTTACCTCTCTTTGTTCTAGGCTATAATACATGTGAAAATACCAGATTACTCTTGCGGTACAGTTTGACTCAATGGTCAAATCATCAGCATTCTAAAACCTGCACAAAAAAGCTGAGTGACATTTCACAAAGTAGTAATAGAACTTAATGTGTAAGGCTATTTTGAAAATTACATGAGCTGTTTATACTATCTAAACTATAATAGGAAAAGACTTCAAATATCCAAGAAAATTGGAATTAAACTATGTTTATTTTGGTGCAAAAATATTTGAAATCCATGGATAATTTTTTCACAATATGTTTTTCATTAACTCATTGAAGACCCCTTATATGTGTGGATTTCAAAATATTTTGGATCAAAATAAATTTGTCTTTTGTGGTATCCTTATACACATCACTAAATGTTAACTGTGACCACTATAATTGTGGAAGTAGAGGAATTGAATTTTGTTTCCTTTTTTATTTAAGATTTATTTATTTATGTATTTATTTGAAAGAGTTACAGAGAGAGAAGGGACGACAGAGAGAAAGAGACGACAGAGAGAAAGAGAGAGAGTGAGAGACCTTCTATCCACTGGTTCAACTACCAAATGGCCTCAATGGCTAGTGCTGGGTCAGGCAAAAGCCAGGAGCCAGGAGTCAAGAGCTTCTTCTGATTCTCCCCCGTGGGCAGCAGGGGCCCAAGCACTCAGGCCATCCTCTGCTGCCCTCCCAGGCCATCAGCAGGGAGCTGGATGGGAAGTGGAGCAGTCAGGACTTGAACCCAGAGTCCAAATGGGATGACGATGTTGCAGGAGGTGGCTTCACCCACTAAGCCCCAATGTCTGTCTCAGGAATCAAATATTCCTAAACTCACTGAGAGAACATCATAACCACCACTATGTTAGACCAAGTAGTGTCTTAAAGTCCATTGTGTGTACTGGTAATATAGTCTTATAATGGTGATTTTTCCAGTACTTTGGTTTTCCCATTTGGTTTCTTCAAGCAACCTCTTACCTTTTCTTCTTTCAACCAGTTTTTATTCTTTCTAATTGTTGTGAGGTTAACCTCATGTCTGTGCATTTTGCATGTGTATGTAAATTTGGAGATTCACAGTGACACAAATACATGCATTCCAAAGATTAATGAGGCATATCAATACAAACAGTAATAGGGATGCATTTTGTTTATGCAGAAAGCTACAGCTATATACTAAATATAGTATACCTTCATATTATCATAATAATGCAATTCTCTCTAGCTATTAATCTAAGCTACAGAATATCACATGTATATTTAATCTTCCTTCAAAGCGATCTAAGCTTATTTACATGTTCTATACATAGTGTAGTTTTAAGGACATTTTAATATGGGACACTAATTTCCCACTGTCAGAATGTTTTATTGTAATTACAAAAGAATGTAGCTAAAGTCCAAGCTTATTTGATCTACATTCTCTCTATTTGACCTTTCCTGTAGGAACATACAAAAAGAAATCTATACCAATCTACAAAATTCCCAGTGCAAGGGAAGAGGAAAAAATAACAAAAAATCCAGCAAGAATTGTTTTATGTAGCAACAACTTCCAGTCTGAATCATCTGGCAACGAAAGACTAATCACAAATCTAAATCAATGGCTTTCTTGTTGCTCACATTCTTAATCCCTTTAAAATAAAATAAATAAGGCATTTCAATGAAATAAATTATTTCCAACAAGCACAGTACCTTCTGTATGATGATTGTATTTACTTTCAAGTAATAATGCTTAGAGATAGTGTGTACAAAAGTCGACATAATTATTTTCTTTATTTGACTATAGCGTCTGGATTTTAGTCAAAGGACAAAGTGCAATTGGTTTGTTTTTCAAGTTATTTCTTATCCTGGTTGCATGTCGGGAAGATCACAGTATCACTGTTTTAATTTTTATTGTTAACATAAAATTGGAATCTAAAGTAAAGGGAAATTGTGAAAATTAACTTGTTGTAAGCATAAAAGAACAAAGCATGGGCATTATGGTAATGTAATCATTGAGAATCTGTGAGGTAAAATGTATTTTTTAAAGACACAAAGTTAATGCCTTCCTTTGAAATCTCTATGTAAAAATTGAAAACACAACTTTAATAGAAGACAGACCTAGGTAGTATATGAAGAATTACAGCTTGGGAAATTAATAAAAATAGTATCTAAAACAGTATTAGTAAGATATGAAGCTCATTCATTAATGGTCTCTGTGATAATATATCACTGAAAATGTTGCATGAAGGACAGTCTTTGATAGGATTATGTACAGTATAATAGCAAGACACTGGAATTAAAATTCACTGAGAAGATACATCTTGTGAACTGAAGGGTAAGAAGATAATAATGGCAACATTAATAATAGTAAATAACAAGAATAAAATGATTCACATAAATAGAATTTCCATCAGCAACCATTATTGTAATTATGAGGATGATAAGCTTGTAATCTGGAGAAAATGGCTAATCTTTATTGATTCACTGTTTAATTTCTTTTTATTTTAAAGGCTTTTAGAACTGCTGTCAATAACAATAACATGTACATGGGAAAAAGTTACACCAAGACAGAATAGAAAAAGAATGTTCTGCATTGTGCAACCTACAGCATTTCTAAAGAATCTTTTTTTTAAAACGACATTTATATTCTATTGTTAAGAAAAAGAAAAAAAATACATTCAAAAGCTTCCCCCTCCCCTTTTGAAATGATCATTGCGGGATTTATTCTAATGCAGTTTATGGGGGTTCCAGAGGCAGAGTGGGAAAATGCAGCAGGCTCAGCTCTGGCTCTTTAATCACACCAAGTTGAGGATTATTCTTCATCAATAACACCTGGGAGAAAAAGACAGGCCATCAGCGGCTGACCCTACAGCAGCCCTAGGGGCAGTTCCACTGCCACCAGCAAAGTTAGCACTCAGTGTACTGAGCAGTTATCCAAAGTCCAGATAATAGCAGCAGCAGCAGCAAACTGGCTTCCTGAAAAATAAATTCCATGCTTAGCTCCTGGTTTCTGGCAAACAAGCTTCTTTCAGGGAAGGGAGGTTAATTTTCTTTTAACATAAATGAAAACTGAGGCTGTGAAATGATGAGTCACTGAGGCACTCCATCAATCGCATGAGTAAGAGGAGAAATTGCTGGGAGATAGTTTAACATTTTCCTGCAATTGAGACAGAATTCAGGAGAAAAATTTACCTGGAATCTAAAAACATGAGATGTAGTTACTACAGAGGGAACAAAAGCCATAATATTGTATCTATTTGCAATGAACTTTTAGTTGAAATATGGGTAAATTATTTAATCAACTAAATTCTTATGTCCTTTAGCTATCTGTCAATTATTACAAATTGAAAAATCTTTCTAATATTCAGTTAACTCTATGCCTTCATTTCAGTCTCCATTTTTTTTGTACTATCGACTTAACATGTCAGAAAAGTCTATGTTCTAAAATTGAAGCAAAGCTCCAGAAATGTAAAATTAGCAGGTATAATGTCAGTATGAACCTGAGAATTGATTATTATTGTGCATTTTTTTTAATTACAGTATTCTGATTTCTGTCATTAAACACAGAACCTAAGACCAGCATTGTGGTACAGTGGGTTAACCTGCTGTCTGCAATGCTGGCATCCCATATGAGCATCAGTTCAAATCCTGGCTACTCCACATCCTATCCTGCTCCCTGCTAATACACCTCAGAAAGCAACAGAATATGGCCCCAGTGCTTGGGACCCTGTCACCCTAGTAGGAGACTGGATGGAGTTCCAGGCTGCTGACTTTGCCACAGCCCTCGCCGTTACAGCCATTTATAGAGTGAACCAGCAGATAGAAGATCTCTTTAACTCTCCCTCTTTCTCTTTTTGAAAAATCTGGCTTTCAAATAAATGAAATATATCTAAAACAAATAAATAAATGAATAAATAGGTCCACCTCCCAACCTCCTTGTTCTTTTATCTCACAAATTTATCTGCAGTCACCTACACCAACGACAGAGCTGCACGTTCCCACCTTCACCTAGTTTTAGCTTTTCTGCCTAAGGCCCAGACGCTCATCACCCTCTCTGTCACAGAAACTCTCCTCTCTCTAGTCAACCATATTTAGTGCTCAGGGTCTATCACATCATCAAAATAATCTTGAATGTTTCTAGTTTCTTTGTAATCAAAATTTGGTTCTCAGAGAACTCACTGTACCCTTCACACCTAACTTCCACTAGGAATGCTTTTTCCTGGTCTTCTGGTCTTACGAGTTAAGAAAGGAGAATGTCCCTTGCCATTGGCCACCACTACTCATTACTGGGGACCCATGCTCTTTGCTCCTTGGAAGTTCACTGCTTGTATCATTCTTTTCCTTTCCATGTCATCATGGCCAACCACCCACCCCAGTTCTCCCTCAAGGTCCTCAAAAGTAACATTGCACTTCGTCTCCATCTGTCCCACAAGTTAGTCAACTATAACATACACCAGATTTTCAAGGCCTGTCCCTGTTTGAGATACATATATATATATATATATATATATATATCATACATATATATATATATATATAGACAGAGAGAGGGGTATATATACATATATATATATAGAGAGAGAGAGAGAGAGAGATGTGGGGAGCAACTCGGACTAGACTAAGTTACTGGAATTAAGACTTATTCTATGCATCTGCTCTCCCACAATATGGCGCTGGGAGAGGAGGAAACAGCTTCTACGCAGCTGCCTCCAGTTCGACCAATAACCTGCAGGAGCTGATCCTGCTCCTGATTGCAGGAGAGCAGCGTACTCGGCGTGTGGGTAGCAGAGTTGGGATTGGTGGAAGAGGACTATAAAGGAGGAGAGAGACAACATGCACCAGGAACATCTGAGGGGAACATCTAAAGGGAACACCTGAGCAGCCCCCGAGAGAGCCGGCCGGTGGTGTGCTGCTTCCCCGCGGAAGTGGGGAAAGTGGCAGGGGGGCCCGCCCCTCCACGGAGGTGGAGGGAACGGCAGCCAACCCGGGAAGAACCAGCAGCAAACCCGGGAAGGGCCAAGCAGACAAAAGCACAACGCAGGGTTTAGTGTCATTCCTCCGTGAAGAGGGGGAGCGACAGAGAGAGAGAAAGAGAGAGAGAGAGAGAGAAGAGAGAAGGAGAGAACCTTCCGTCCACTGGTTCACTCCCCAAATGGCCACTATGGGCCAGAGCTGGGCAGGTTAGAAGCCAGGAACCAGGGGCTTCCTCTGGGTCTCCCACATGGGTGTAGGGCCCAAAGACCTGAGACATCTTCCACTGCTATCTCAGGAGCATTAAGCAGGGAGATGGATGAGAAATGAAGCAGCCAGATCTCAAACTGGTGCCCATAGGGGATGCCAGCATTGCAGTTGGTAGCTTTACCAGCTATGCTACAGTGTCAGCCCCTCTATCACCTAATTTAGTTAATCACCTACTATGTGTCTGTGAGCCATTTGTTAGGCACCTACAATAAAAATACATTTATACACTTCAATGGAGGTGTGTCCAGTGGCAACAGAAGCACCAAAACAGGAGGACTTGTTCTTCCTGAAGAGATGTCAGCAGCCTCAAGAACAGCCCAGAGAGGGTAACACTGGATGCAGGATTCTGAGAATAAGTAGAAAAATGCCAAACAATTAGCGGAGAGGCACCTCTGAAAACAAGGAAAGCGTAGTTCTAGTTATCCACCCATGAAAGGGTAGGCGCAGATGGGGGAAATGCACAGTGCATGGAAAACAGTAAGAGGCAGAAAGTAAAAAGGTCCACTTCATTTCTTACCATTCTCATTTTTTAAAAAGATTTATTTATTTATTTGAAAGGCAGAGTTACAGAGAGGCAGAGGCAGAGGCAGAGAGAGAGAGAGAGAGGTCTTCCATCTGGGTTCACTCCCCAGATGGCTGCAATGGCTAAACTGCGCCAATCCGAAGGAAGCTAGCAGCCAGGAGCCTCCTCCAGGTCTCCCACATAGGTGCAGGGGCCCAAAGACTTGAACCATCTTCTGCTGCATTCCCAGGCCATAGCAGAGAGCCGGAAGAGAAGTGGAGCAGATGGAACTCGAACTGGCACCTATATGGGATGCCAGCACTGTAGGCAGAGGCTTTACCCGCTACTCCACAGTGCCAGTCCCACCATTCTCATTTGACTTTACTAAGATGTGGTTCTGATCACAGCTGTGTGCCACTAATGTCAAATCCATATTTTGAAAATTTTAGGAGTAGGAGGAATACAACAGAAGAAAGGCAGTGTCATTGGAAGATACACTGTGTATTTTCCCTCGTTACAAATCTCTAATCTCTTTTCTCTGCTTTCCCTGCCTCTGGGTGTTTTCTTCTCTATTTTATTCTATCTTTCATTCTTTTCCTTTTAGAAATGTTTACATATTTCAAAATTATTGCTTATTTATTTTCATTTTATTTGAAAGGCAGAGAGACAAAGAGATCTTCCATCCATTGGTTCACTTCCCAAATGCCTGTCACAGACAGGCCCAGGTAGTGCTGAAGCCAGACCTGGAACTCAAACCAGGTTTCCCACGTGAGTGGCAGGAACCACGTACTTGAGCCATCACCTGCTGCCTGCCAGAGGCACAAAGGCAGGGAGGGGGATGGGAAGTAGAGCTGGGGTTCAATCTAGGTGCTCTGACATGGAACACAGGTGTCCAAGCAGCGCCTTAACTGTTTGACCAAACTCCTGCTCCTCCTTCTGTTCTTGAAAACATAAAGGTAGACAAATCTCCTTAAAATCTTCTACTGCTACCAATTGAACAATTGAAGGATAAGGTGGAAGCTCTTTACCGTGACAAAAAAAAAAAAAAAAAAAAAAACTTCTTTATGATGTAGTCCTGGAATTTATTCTTAGCATCATTTCTTCTTATTCTCTCTACCCCTTGCAATTGTGTTCCATAAATACTAAGCCACCTGTAGTACTCAAATAGATTCTGTTCCCCAGTCCTGCACCCTTGCTCCTCTTTCTGTCTCTGGAATGTCCTCCTTACCTTTTAATGTGATGACAGGCTCTTATTCAGTCTTCAAAACCTTTCTCTGTGGTTCATTTTCTGGGGCATTGTCCCAGCACCCTGTTAATATATAGAATTTACAGATTAACAGACTTTACCCATACATTCTGATATTTCTGGACCTTCTCACATATACAATAATATTACTAGCTTTCGTACCATGTTATAATTATTTCTTGGCAAGCCTATTTTCTTTTTAGACTCTGAGCGTCTTAAAAGCAGAAGCTAATACGTGTGTATATATCCTCATGGCTTAGCCCTGTGCTGACATATAGAAACGCCTAGTGAAATATTGAAAGGAGTTGAACTGTGTTGAATAAAAGAGGGGCCAAAGCCTCTGAGGAAAACTGGAGAAGGTTTATTTACAGAAAGCACTCATTGGAGTTTATCATATCTTAGCAGCCATATATCTATCTAATCCAGTTAAACAACTGCAAAGTTCTAAGGCTTATATAAACATCTGAAAGCAGAAACACAAGCAAAAATGTCTACAAATGATATAGAACCTATAATTAACATAAACTTCCTTGGAAAAAAACATTGTGATTCCTTTTCTAGATTTTTCTTTTCTTACAATCAAAGGGTGTTTATTAAATACTACAAATATCAAGCAAACAACAAAAGTAGCATATTTCAACTTTTTCATAACTAAATTATAGTTTTGTTCATTTTTAATTTTTTTCTGATACTTTTTTCATGTAAATGTAATAGTAATATAAGGAGAACAGATTCAATGCAGTTCTTAGATACAATTTCATGTTCTAATAAAATTTCTAAGAATCATAATGGCTAAAATTGCAATCATAATACACCGAGACCCAGCACAGCTCACTCTACTGATTGTCATGCAGACTATTTACAACATTTATTGTGATTACACTTACATGATACAAGTTTATTGTTGAATGTCCTAATTCTACTAGATTATTATGTTTCTGCAAAATGCTCAATAGTGTTTAATGCAACTTATATGTATTTGTATTTTCTAAAGATTTATTTATTTATTTTAGAAGTCAGAGTCGCAGAGAAGGACAGAGAGAGAGAGAGAGACAGAAAAAGAGAGAGAGAGAGAGAGGTTTTTCATCTGCTGATTCACTCTCCAGATGGCTGCAACAGCCAGGGCTGAGCCAGGTTGAAGCCAGAAGGCAGGAGACACCTCTGGATATTCCACGTGAATGGCAGGAGCCCAAACACTTGGGCCATCTTCTGCTGCTTTTTCCAGGCCATTTGCAGTGCGCTAGATTCCAAGTGGAGCAGCCAGATCATGAACCAGTCCCCATACGGGATGCTGGCATTGAAAGTGGTGGTTTTATTCACTATGCCTCAAAACCGGCCCTGTCTGTCTGTCTACCTATCTAGAGGGTTTTTTTTTTTTTTTTTCTATAAGAAAAGGTATAGAAAAGATTATTGTAAATTAGACACACTGAACATTTCTAGGGTCTCTGAAAGGCTGCTGCAGGTAAAAATTATACCCCATTTCCTCACGGGGGAATTCTGTTCTGTTTTCTTGTCTGGGCGAAATGAAGACTGTGAGCTTCAGGGTTTTTTTTGAGGAGAAAATATAGAGCTGATCAGTTCAAGTAGTTAACTTGCAAGCTTTTGTGATAATCACTTAACAACTGTGGGTATGAAATTAAAAGACACTGCTCCTCCAAACACACTAATATGTGTATGTGATTTACCTGATGTTATTTACCCTTATATATTTTTCCATTTGCATGATACTCAATGATATTCACAAGTGTGGTCATTAACATTTGTCTTACATTCCTTTTTTTTTCTTTTTTTAGTTACTAAGGCCTAAAAATCAGATATATCAATTAAGGCTTTACTTCCTTTTTTTAAAGAATATTTTTATTTATATAAGTGGAACAAATTTCATGTATTTCATATATACCATGTTAAGAGCATAATGACATGTATGACATTAATGACACTTCCCACTCTACCTCCCTCTCTCCTCTTGTTCCCACCCTCCCTCCTTCCTTCCTTCCTTATTTTTCTTTTTCTACAATGACATACTTTCAATTTACTTTATAATCACAAGTTTAACCCTCCACTAAAAGAACTCAACAAGTAGTAATAGAAAAATCACTATTCCTCAAGAGTATAGATAAGGGCTATGAACAATAACCAAACCTCAAAATGTTAATTTCATTCAAATACATTAAATTTTTTGTACTCTAAGATCTTAATGGTGTTTGTGTGTGTGTGTGTGTGTGTGTTGTGAAAACAAGAATTTCCATACTTCTCTCTTCCTCAGTAACACATGCATAAAGGCACATGTACATTAAGGTTAGAATAGAAAGGGAATTAATGCATTATAAAAATACACACAAATAGAACAGTCTGTGAATACGTAAGAAAGAATGATGCACTCTAAATGGAGCACAAGATTTTTGAAAGAATAAAGCTCTAAAATCTGGCTGTTCACACTATTGTTAATTAGATAATTCAGGCAGGAAAATTAACTATTGAACTTAAACTGTTCCTTTATCTATATTTTATATCTGTTGTTGATTTCCTGTTAAGAGCAAAATGATCTTACAGCTACTTCATTGCTCTACACTTTAGTCGGGGTGCTTTGTGTAAAATATAATACAGTACAGTTGTCAACTCAAGAACTAAATAGCACATATTTCTAAAGAACCATAAAAAATATTAACACTATAGAAACAATAGCCCTGTAATTACTTTTTGCTGTGGAGTGAGGTTAGGCATTTATCCTTATAGAGCCCTAATACACTGGAAGTCAGATCTGCCCCCGTGGTCCTTTTCCCTTTGTTGATAAATGTATTGTGCTGGTACCTTGTGTGGCCACTACAGTGTTTGAGGTCATCCTATATTGTTAGCACAAATGGTGTGAACAATAGTTTATACACCACTTAACTCCTTGGGAGAAACAGTTAACCTTGCTGGAGAGGACAGATCCGTCATGTATAGTTATTAAGCTCTAGAAGGTTTTGTTATGCTCTGAAATACTTTTGTACCACCACAGCATACTTCTGTAGGAGGCCTATTTTAGCAGGGAAGCAAAGAAAGGAGAAATCACCTTCCTAATTTTTGCAAAGTACATAGGCGAAATAGGCGATGAAATTTTCTCAAAGGTCCATTTTACTAATGGCACCTACACCACAGAGGGGGCAAAGATTTTCCCCTTTAGAAATGGGCCTTCTAAAAATATGTTAATGAATTAAGAATAAAGGTTTGTGGACCTAAAAAAGCGTTTGAGAATTCTCAGCTTGCTAAAAGGAAATCAATCTGATCACTTTGTTTAAAGATTTCAGAATCATCTCATTATGTTTTAAGTGACTGCTTTTGCTATGAAATGGAGGGCTCTTATTAAATTTACTCCAGGTCATTACCAGACTTCATTTAAAATTAACTTTCAACCACTGCCCTTAGTCACTATGTATTTTTAATCTCAAGGGTCATCTCACGATGACAGTCTCCAAAGAAATCAGCTGAGAATACCCAGAGAGAAACGTGGAGCTTCCCCTCCTTTGCATGAAGCTATAGGAGATTGTGTCTCCTGACTCCTGGCTAGGAAAGGTACGTAGCAAACAGTCGTGAGTTTGTTTTTTCAAGTACAGAACTGTATTTCTTGTTTTTTTTTTTTCTTTAAAAAATAAAAAATGTCCTTATAATATTTTATAGGTACTACAGATGCTTTTGGAATATTACAAATCAAAAACCTGGGATAAGTAATATCGTTTTTTTAAAAAAGGTCATTTTGCAGAATAGTAGCTGACCGAAAAAAAAAAAAAAAAAACCTTTGTTTCTTGTAGCCTCAATAAAACAATTGTGCTGTGGTTTTCTTGTGCTTCCTTAGACTCTTAACAAGAAAAAATGCATTTACACAGCTTTCTCAAACAGTAGAAAAAGAAATCAGTTTACCATTGCTGCTATTTAAATATCTTCTAACTGGCAAAATTAAACCATGTCTCTTTATTTATTTATTGCACTTGTAAAAAGATTAATGGGGATGTGATTCCTTCAGGCTTTTACTTATAACCCCTTCTCAAAGAACAAAATTATACAGTTTGGCAAATGAACTAAATTAGCTACATTTATTTAAATAATCACTATAGAGGAAACAATAAATCAACAGCATTCTACACAAAAAAGTGTTTACAGAGAGTCTTGTAATTTGTTTTATCAAGGACACAGACTTTTTGCTCTTAGCTAATGTTGCTTCTAAAAGTCTATTATCACATCAACCATTAATGAGTATTTGCAAAAAGAAACGTAGCTGAAGCTTTGGGAACAGAGAGTAAGAGCGACTTCCACCTTGGTTGTGGGAGCAGTTAAGGAAACACACTTTTCTAACGAACACTTAGTCAGTGCTTCCTAATAACTCCAGAGGATCAACATTCTGTGGCAGAGCTCTGTGAAATCAGGAAGAGATGATGTGAATGGTCATAATCGTGCAATTATCTCAGCCTCTCTGTATTTCAAAGGGCTGTCCATATCTGGGTCTATATCAGAAGTCAGTGAGTGGGGGAGCTCTAAGGCTGAACCTGTGATATATTCATAAATCAGGACTTTCAGAGCCTGTCACGGGCACCATAATGAGGGTCATTATTCAGTCAGAGTGTCAAAACTACTATCAAAGGACCTTCTCAGAATTACAATCATTCTGTTTCTTGTTAAATAAGCAATGTAGTACACAAAAATGGCAAACAAGAAGCAGGTCAATTTGATACACTGTGAGGGCAGAGAGATCTCTGGAGTAATTTACCCTCTGGGAATTCTGATGGCTGGTGAGATGAATTATACACACCCTCAAAAAAGATTAATGGTAATAAAACCCCTGGAACATTTTCACCAAAAAAAAAAAAAAAAAAAAAAAAAAAAAAAAGAAAGAAAGAAAAAGAGCCCTACAAACTGCTCACAAGCAACTTTAGAAACAAATCTGGATGAGAAATTATCAGCTCCATTGTTGCTAGACCTAAAACTCCTGGGAAAGATTAAAAAAAAAACTTAGAAAACTGCAGTTATCCTTAAACAAATATAGGTATAAATCTGATTAGCTTCGCGTTTTGGTCACTTTTAAAAAGAGGAAATTTTAAACTGGAAAATCTCTACTTATTTTATCTTAAGCACATAAATACATCCACAGATATCCTTGTGGATGCACATGGAGAAACATGGTCCATAGTCTCTACATAAACACATCAAATCCAAACCATGGCAATGCTGTATAGGAAAAAAAACAATTTTCTGAAGCTCAACGTTCTCTGGTAAACACAGTGACATAGTCAGAGAAAGATGTAGCCAGTAGGGTACTTTGTATGCCACTTTGACTCTTGGCATACAAAAAAAAATGAATGAATCAATATCTAAAGTTCCATGGGGGCCAGAGCCACGGCTCACTTGTCTAATCTTCCGCCTGTGGAGCCGGCACCCCAGGTTCTAGTCCCGGTTAGGGCGCTGGTTCTGTCCTGGTTGCTCCTCTTCCAGTCCAGCTCTCTGCTGGGGCCCGGGAAGGCAATGGAGGATGGCCCAAGTGCTTGGGCCCTGCACTCGCATGAGAGACCAGGAGGAAGCACCTGGCTCCTGGCTTCGGATTGGCAAAGCGCTGGCCATAGTGGCCATTTGGGGAGTGGGGGGGGTGAGCCAACGGAAGGAAGACCTTTCTCTCTGTCTCTCTCACTGTCCAACTCTGCCTGTCAAAATAAATAAATAAATAAAGTTCATGGGTATTAAGTATATACCAGAGCATTTTCCCAATTTTCTTTATTTTTAAGTTGTTCTTAAGATTTTATTTTATTTATTTGAAAGACAGAGTTGCAGAGAGAGGTAGAGACAGAGAGAGAGAGGTCTTCCATCCACTGGTTCACTTCCCAGATGGCTGTAACAGCCAGAGCTGCACCAGTCCGAAGCTAGGAGCCAGGAGCTTCTTCTGGGTCTCTCACGCAGGTGCAGGGGCCCAAAGACTTGGGCCATCTTCGACTGATTTCCCAGGCCATAGCAGACAGCTGGATCAGAAGTGGTGTAGCTGGGACTAGAACCGTCGCCCATATAGGATGCCAGTGCTCCAGGCCAGGGCTTTAACCCGCTGTGTCACAGCGCCGGCCCCATTTTCTCAATTTTCAAGTGAAATTAGTATCTCATGTTTTTATACACGCCAACTAGTAAATGCTTCAACACACTGGACAAGCATGTCATCAGTTAGGAATTCCATGTAAATATAAAGCTCAATGTGAACAAGAGTTTAGGGAAATTTTGTCTATTTCATGAGAATGGAAATTCAAACAATCTTTTGGGAAGATAATTTACAAGGTGCATTACAATGTCTTAGAGCTATTCATTCAAATTTAAAATCAAACATGTAGAAACTCTTGGAAAGGATACAATTATGTATAAATGTAGCAATCAGAAATTTAAATATCTGGAAATAAAAGATTGGCTAAACAGTTAAGTTTTAGCCAAATGAGGAAATCATTCAAAAGACACTGTAGAAAAAATATTAAACGTTGTGAGGCAATGTTCATTAAATGCTGCTTTACTAACAAAGAAATTTGAAAATTACATTAGGAATTGGATGGTCATTTTGACATATAGGGTATTTTTTTTCTTTCTGTACTTATCTACATGTTACAAATTTCATACAATCAACATGTGCTACTTTTGCAAAAGGCAAATATTACATGTATATTACATGAATATTTGATTCTATAATAGACATTTATCTAAAAAGAAACATGGGAATCTAAACAGTATAATTTGGGCCGGCGCCGTGGCTCAATAGGCTAATCCTCCACCTTGCGGCGCCGGCACACCGGGTTCTAGTCCCGGTTGGGGCGCCGGATTCTGTCCCGGTCGCCCCTCTTCCAGGCCAGCTCTCTGCTATGGCCAGGGAGTGCAGTGGAGGATGGCCCAGGTGCTTGGGCCCTGCACCCCATGGGAGACCAGGAAAAGCACCTGGCTCCTGGCTCCTGCCAGGATCAGCGCGGTGCGCCGGCTGCAGCGGCGGCCATTGGAGGGTGAACCAACGGCAAAAGGAAGACCTTTCTCTCTGTCTCTCTCTCTCACTGTCCACGCTGCCTGTCAAAAAAAAAAAAATAAATAAAAAAAAAAAAATAAAAAAAACAGTATAATTTAACAAGCACATGCAAATAGAAATTACTTTTCTAACAAAAGTGAAGCATTTACTTCTTAGTGTTTTAAAAATGTAGGTCTTTTTGGTAAGATTTTATTTATTTTATTTGAAAGGTGGAGAGAAAATGAGAAAGAGAAAAAGACACAAGGCGGGGGGAAGGGGGAAGGCAGGGGACAGAGAGAGAATCTTCCATCTGCTGATTTGACTCCCTTAGTGCTTGCAATAGCCAGGTCTGGGTCAGGCTGATGACAAGACTATAATTCAGTCCAAGTTGTCCATGTGGATGGCAAAAATCAAAACATTTGAGTCATAACCTGCTGCCCCCCAGGGTTTCATATTAGCAAAATGCTGGAATCTGGAATTAAAAGCAAAGTTGAGATTCTAACTCAGGCACCCATACATGGGATACAGGCATCCAATGACTGTCCCAAATGCTTGCCCATGCAACTTTTTCACTGACATGAGTGTTTATTAGGAGGAAATAGTTTACACCAGTTTTCCATAGTCACCATTGTTTACAATCCATCAATTGCCAAAGATTCTGGTTTTGAAGTGCATGATACTCTTTGCTTGATATAATGTTTATATGAACAATTCAACTTATGTGATTGTTATGCAATCTTGGAAAAAACTTACACTTGATCTTGGCCAAGAGGCCAAGAAGAGACTGGACGAAAACTTATACTGCAAAGAAGGGAGGGTGAGATTTACAAATCCTTGAAAATTCATTTTAATTCTTATGTTTTTAACTCCATATACTTTTATTATTGAGTTTAAATGTAGCAACTCCTGTTCAAAACAATAAGTCCAAGTAATTATTATTTTTAAATAGTACATTTTTTAGCTTTTGGTCATTGATTAAAAATGCAAAGAAGCACTATCAGATCAAGTAGGTTTCACAGGAGAAAGCAGAGTGTAGTCTTAACTGTGGACACCTCATTTAATAAAGGTTACTGGCATGGGCATATGATGCACTGGTGAAGACACCATTCAGGAAGCCCAGCTCAAGTGCATGGGTTTCGTTCTGACTCCACTTCTGATTCCAGCTTTCTTCCAGCGCAGACTTAGGGAGGCAGCAGGTGATGGCTCAAATAGTTGTGTGCCTGTCACCCATGTGGAAGACCTGCTCTGAGTCCAAGGCTCCTGGATTTGGCCTGGCCCAGATATGGATATTGTGATCATTTCCAGAGTGAAGATCTTTGTCTATTTCTGTCTCTTGGTTATCTCTACCCTTCTAATAAAATGAAACTGTTTTTTAAAAAATGTTATGTTTTGCTCATTGGTCTATTTTATCAACCAGAAGAAAAAATTAAAAATAACTAAAATTTTCATCCATAAGAGACAGAAGTATTTCAAGTGATTTTAAGAACTAGAGTGGATTGGGCTGATGTGTGGCATAGTGGGTTATGCCTCCCCCTGTGGCACCAGCATCCCATATGGGCACCAATTCATGTCCCAGCTACTCTTCTTCCAATCCAGCTCTCTGCTGTGGCCTGGAAAAGCAGTAGAAGATGGCTCAAGTGCTTGGGCCCCTGCACCCATGTTGGAGACACAGATGAAGCTCCTTGCCCCCAGCTTTGGATTGGCTCAGGTCCAGCTGTTGCAGCCATTTGGGGAGTAAAGCAGCAGATGGAAGATCTTTCTGTCTATCCCTCTCTCTGTCTGTAACTCTGCCTCTCAAAGATATAAATAACATCTTATATATATATATATATATTTATATATATATATATATATAAAATACATTTAAAAAAACTATAGTGGAAGAACTGGTAGCATTGATCTCAAAGAACATGAACTTCAAAAAGACATAATAAAGGCTCAAATCTAGGTTTCACCATTCATTACCTCTACAGCTTTATACTAGTTTCCTCAAGTCTAATTTTCTAATGAAGATACTACCATTCTCTTCCTTACCTGTACGTGTTGTTCACACATATTTCACTGACCTCTGTATTCCCTGAAATTTCAGGTTATTTTTTAAATATTTATTTATTTATTTATTTGAAAGTCATAGTTACACATGGAAAGCCCAGACCCTATGTCAAAAAAAAAAGAAAAAGACCTAAATGAAAGATCTCTGCGAGTGAGATTTCAGTAGAAAGAACGGGCCATCAAAGAAGGAGGTACCTTTCTCTGAAGGGAGGAGAGAACTTCCACTTTGACTATGACCTTGTCTAAATAAGATCAACGTCAGCGAATTCAAGAGGCTTCCATAGCCTGGCAACTCACGACTAGAGCCTAGGGAGATTTCTGATGCCATAAACAAGAGTGTCAAATTGTTAAGTCAACAACAGGAGTCACTGTGTACTTATTCCTCATGTGGGATCTCTGTCCTTAATGTGTTGTACAATGTGAAGTAATGCTGTAACTAGTACTGAAACAGTATTTTACACTTTATGTTCTGTGTGGGTGCAAACTGATGAAATCTTTACTTAATATATACTAAATCGGTCTTCTGTATATAAAGAGAATTGAAAATGAATCTTGATGTGAATGGAATGGGAGAGGGAGCAGGAGATGAAAGGGGTGCGGGTGGGAGGGAAGTTATGGGGGGGAATAAGCCATTGTAATCCATAAACTGTACTTTGGAAAATTATATTTACTAAATAAAAGTTTAAAAAAAAAGGAGAGGCAGAGAGAGAGAGAGAGTGAGCTTCTTCCAGGTCTCCCACATGGGTCCAAAGACCTGGGGGCCATCTTGTATTGCTTTCCCAGGCCATAGCAGAGAGCTGGATCAGAAGTGGAGCAGCTGGGATTTGAACTGGCACCCTTATGGGATGCCGGCCCTGCAGATGGCGGCTTCACATGCTATGCCACAACGCTGGCTCCAGGTTATTTTTTAAAAACAGTTAAATTAAACATTCAAGATTACACAAAAACACCATAATTTTGCTAAGACTAGGAAATACAGTAACTTAAAAAAAGTCATCAACGATTACTTCTCTGTTCTTTTTTATAGTAGGTCTATGCCTATTGTGAAATCAAGACATCCTTAAGAAGATCTTAAAGGCCGGCACCACGGCTCAATAGGCTAATCCTCTGCCTGTTGCACTGGCACACCGGGTTCTAGTCCTGGTTGGGGTGCCGGATTTTGTCCCGGTTGCTCCTCTTCCAGGCCAGCTCTCTGCTCTGGCCCGGGAGTGCAGTGGAGGATGGCCCAAGTCCTTGAGCCCTGCACCCCATGGGAGACCAGGAGTAGCACCTGGCTCCTGGCTTAGGATCAGCGTGGTGCGCTGGCCGCAAGCGGCCATTGGAGGGTGAACCAACGGTAAAGGAAGACCTTTCTCTCTGTCTCTCTCTCTCACTGTCTAACTCTGCCTGTCAAAAAAGAAAAAAAAAATCTTAAAAAGCGAAAAAGAAAGATTTAAGTTTGCCCAATATTGAAGTAAAGACAGCGCTATGCTGTTGGTTCAGTTTCATTTCCATCCAAGCTTTCATGTATGGAAGTTAAAAGAATAGTACTAAATTCTCTCACATCCCTCTGTCAAATGGAATATTCTGTGACAATAAATCCTACCTTGTCCAGACTACTCTTTAAGTAAATTGGTATCAACGAAATAATCAAAAGCAAACCAATTATGTTCTGGCATCTTTTATCTATGTGTTTGGATTTAACTGTCTATTAAATGGTGTTTGCATATGAGGAAATGTTCTATTGTATGCAGAGGTACTCAATTATTTAGATTATACATTTGAATAAACTGTGCAGTGGAAGGGCTACCCTTGTAATGTAGGACAATTACATTTTCTTGCATAGTTTACAGATTATTAAACTAATATCAATTCGACCCACACTACCAGTTACTGGATTCTAACCTTTGCCTTTGAGACTTAGCTACTTTAAGGGTCTAGTTTCTACCCCAACAATTAGCAACCTGTGTCAATCATTTGAAATTATGCCAAATTATGTAAATAGGTTTTGAGAAAAGGACTGCAAGAGAAAAGACCACAAAAATTCAATTTCAATAAAGATCATGGGTGAGGTTTTCAGCTGCTCACCGCTGCTTGAGGACTCCTAGCTATCTGTAGTTGATAAGCAGTGGATCTCTTGTTCAGAGTGGTTTCCCTTACGGATGTGGGTCAGGAGAAATCTGTGTGAAGCTCCCCACAAAAGGGAATGTCAGTTTCACCTCAGCTGCACACCAAAGTAAGGCAGCTAGGATTTCCTTCCATTAGAATATCTGTATTTGATTTTCCTAAAAAAGTATAAGGTTCTTTTTCAAGTGTAAGCTTTAATAATTACAATAAACTATTTTGTTTAAACTCTGTTTTTACAAAATTCATTTTTATAAATGTTATTCAATGGAGGAATGTTTTTCTCTCACTACATTATGCTTTTTTAAAAAAAATTAAAAATGTATTTATTTGAGAGGTGGAGCAAGAATGAGAGACAGAGAATCAATCAGAGAGAGTGCTTCCCACTTGCTGGTTTACTACCCAGATGTCCCCACTGATTGGAGCTGGGTATGGTTGACACTGAGACTCAGGTTTGCAACCTGGCTCTCCCACATGGGTAGCAAGAACCCAAGCACTTGAGCTACCTTGCTGTCTTCCTAGGTCTGCATTCTCAAGAAGCTGAAGATAGGAGCTAGAGTCTGGAATCAAATCAGGGTGTTCCAGTAATAAGAGACACCATCTTGACTGGCATTTTTAACTGCTGGGCTAAATGCCAATCCGCATTGTGCTTAACAATACATATTTGCTGTAAAACAAAAAAGAAACGAAAACAAACAGAAAGGATTTCCTGTCCAGTGCTACCTACCATTCACTTATAAAAGTGTGGGGGCTGTGGAATTTTTTCTAAATTCAAATATCTGTAGTTAGCTAACGAACTAGCTAGCTAAAGAACTTAGAAAACGAGGGGCCTTGGCTCATGAGGCTAATCCTCTGCCTGCGGCGCCGGCATCCTATATGGGCACTGGGTTCTAGTCCTGGTTGCTCCTCTTCCAGTCCAGCTCTCTGCTGTGGCCCAGGAGGGCAGTGGAGGATGGCGCAAGTGCTTGGGCCCCTGCACACACATGGGAGACAAGGAGGAAGCACCTGGCTCCTGGCTTCAGATTGGTGCCATGCGCCGGCTGTGACTGCCATTTGGGGGGGTAAACCAACAGAAGGAAGACCTTTCTTTCTGTCTCTCTCTCACTGTCTGTATCTCTACCTGTCTAATAAAAAAAGAGAGAGAGAGAGAGAGAGAGAGAGAAAATGAGAAGCAGACAAAGCAAGCCATTAGATTTCTAATCCAATGAAGTATGTCCAGAAAATTTATTTTAATTTTGTTTTCACATACCCAGACATCAGTCAATTGCTTACATTTTCCTCCTGATCACAGGATGAATTTGAGATGGCTGTTGGAGACTATTGGTTATTAAACTGTTTTGGTTTTAACAGATGAATTGAAGGTCAGAGAGGATAAGTGGATGCTCATCACACACGGAGTTAATAGCATACAGGGTAATAAGACCAGGTATTCTGAACTCCTTGTTTAGTGCATTTTTTCTCTCAGCTCAACTGATTCTTCTGCCATGGATAGGCAAACTAGATTTTTCACATCATATTTATTTAAAAAAAGATTTATTTATTTTATTTGGAAGGTGGAGTTAGAAAGAGACTGCAAGTGTTGGGATTGGGTCAGGCTGAAGCCAGGAGCTAGGAACTTCATCTGGGTAAGGACCCAGGGACTTGGGCCATTTTTTTGCTGCTTTCCCATTAGCAGAGAGCTGGATCAGAAGTGGAGCAGTCAGGACTTGAACTGGTGCCACTATGGGATGCTGGCATCGCAGGTGGCAGCTTAATCTGCTATGCCACAACGCTGGTCCCCATTATATTTCTTTGTGTTTTATATAAATGATTCAAAATGTCCTAGCCTTTACCTAAATATACCAAGGAAACTATGTTTTCTTTCTGATGAAATCTGACTCTTCACAAATCACAGACTATCTTTCTTCATTTTACATATCCAGTGCTGATGGTCAGTTTTATGCATCAACTTGGCAAGCCTGTACTATAGTTATTCAATCAAATGCTATTTTGAGTGGATGTTACTTTGAAGGCATTTGATATATGTGATTAACAACTATAATTTTTGTAAAGGAGATTGTCTGGGATAATCTGAGTGGACATATCTAATCCATCCAAAGGCCTTGGCAGCAAAGTTGAAGCACCCTCTGTACTGCTTTAAGTCTGTTCTTCTTGAAAGCCTGCCCTAAGATTATGTACTTAGCTAGCCAGACCCCTACAATTCTGTGTGCTATTTCCTTGCAAGAAATAAATAATATAAAAAGCCTACTCCAATATCAGTAAATGTTTTCTGAATTGGGGAATATATGAAAATCTTGTTTTATTCCAATAAAACCTGTATATTTTGATTGGAAGTGTTACCATATCACTTACAAAACATCTTGTTAGTTTTCTAACGCATTAGTATTGAAAATCAAGACTCTTATAATTATGAACCACATGTCTATTCTATTCTACTCTATTCTATTCCTCTTGTTAGGAAATATGTATTATTTCCTGTTTGAATAAAATGAGCTATCTTCTCTGGTTACTGAAATGTACAAAGAAAGGCTATTTAAAATAACATTTCCAGGATAGATTGCACATTTCCATGGTCTGTTTTTAGTTGCTGAAGAAGAACCTGGTTAAATCTCCTCAGATGAATCCCTTGTTTTAAATCTCTAGTGCTGTAAATAATGAAATAGCAATATCTCCCTAGCATTGTATTGACTGTAGTATCTCTTTGAAGATTTGACATATGGGTTGCTCAGATTCTATTCTCCCACTAGTTAAAATTCTAATATTTTTTGATGCAGTGATGATTTTTAAAATATTACTGGTGACAATTCAGGTACTAACCTTTGTTAATTATCAATTATCTCATTAAAGTAAAAGTAATAACAGTATCATAATCATAGATAAACAAATAAATAACTTCCTTCATGGCTGAGAGAAGGACAAATACAGATCGAGACTTTTCATACAGTTGATCAAATTCAGAGCTTTTCTACAGGATTCTGATGTTATATCGGTTTCAATCTATAGAATGTATGGCTCCACAGAAAACCTTTTCCTATATTCATGAGTAAAAGAATTCATGACAAATAAAAGACCAATGACACAATCAAGCCTTTGACATTACAATTATTTGCATTTGCAATGAATGTTGACTGCACATTACCACAGTCAGGTAACGTCAAGGTGACAGGTGTGCTGGAAATTATTCTGATTCATAATGCATGTAACTCAAGGTGCACTTGTGCACATCAAATCACATAGCGCTGTTTATCAGAAATGTACTGGGACAGCGAGACATTTAGGTAAACAAGGTTTTGTGTGATCAAGGGAGTTACAGGGTAATTGATTCACGTCAGGAGACATAACCTAGATTTGGATGGCAGGTAGTTTTGAATAGAGGATTTAGGTTCTGCGGTGCTTTACACACACAAACACAGGATTCCCAAATTTCATTAGCAACATTAATGGCTATGTTGGTTTGCATTTTTAAAGGCATCAAAAATAGTTATCTGGAATCCTAGCAATCTCAGGGATGATGACAAATTTAAACCATAAACATTCAAATATTTGAATAAAGCATGTTCTTTAAATATAATTTATATTGAGGATGCATACTGGCTGCAGTGACATAAGGACTCTACCAGTAAGCAGGAACTTGGGTTGTCCACTTAGTTTCCAAAATTTTCATGCTTCAGTCTTCAAGTACTAAAACCAGTTCTGCTTTCTCCTGTGGGAGCCACCAGGTTGAAAGGACTGTGGCCTTCTCTTCGTGGCCTCGTGTGTGCTTGTGCACTAATATTGGTGTATTCCAAAAGTAAGAAGTCATCTGGCAGAAATATCACTATGCCTGCTGTGCTTAAAGGTTTCCTTGAACCAGATATTGTGAACTTTCTTGACACTAACTTGAGCAAAAACAACAGTCATTTGCTGCCAGTGAAATAACACTCATTGATTCGTGTTCAATTTTGGGATATGGGCAGAGCTGTGGGTCAAATTCCTAGACTTGTTAATCTGGACAGGATGCTTTTGAAAATGTATGCTGAGGGAGCCACATCTTTGCACGAACCCAAACCTGGCATTGTTGGCACTGGGGAGTGAATGAGACCCATAAGTGATATGCCATCTGCTGTGTTCTGACTGTGTCCGTCTTGCCAGCACTGGTTATGTCTGAAATTCATCATTTTGAAGAAGTTCCTAAACTTCCAATGGCAGTCAAAGGTAAAGTTGAAGAAGATCAAAGAGGTTGTTTTGCTTCCTCAGAAATTTAAGGTCTAGAAATAGACCAAAAAGATCTGTCTCTCAGTAAATGAGAGTTGGCAAGTACAAAATGAGAAAGTGTCATGGAATCTAGCAAAGGAGATCCTGCATCATCTATATTGAGGACAATAGCAGCATCAAGGCCTTCAGAAACATCCCTGGAATTACTCTGCTCCATGTAAGCAAATTGAATATTTAAAAACTTGCTTCTGGTGTGTTTGTGGGATGTTTCTACATTTGGACTGAAAATTCTTTCTGGAAGTTAGGTTGATCGATTGACACTTGGCAACTATCAAGAGTAACTACAACCTTCCCATGTGTAAGATGCTCAATGAAGACCTCAACAGAATCTTTTTTATTAATGTTTTATTTATATAAATGGAAAAATTTCATGTATCTCATACATACAGTTTTAAGAACAAAATGATACTTCTCATCTTAGTTCTCTCCTTCCCTCACTCTCATCCTTTCTCCTACTTCCTTTCTTATTTTTCTTTCAATTTTTGGAATAATATGACTTTTTTGTCCTTGAGAACAATTTTCACCATTAACTGAAAAAGCACCTAAGGTGACAAGCAATGGAGTTGGGCACTTAGACTTATCTAAAACTTATGAGACATAAGAATATCCTCCACTTAATACACTAAAATGAAGTATACCTTTGAGAATAAGTTTTACTATTAACTCTCATAACACAATTCTTTGAAGACAGAGGTCCTGCACGGGAAGTTAGTGAACAGTGACTCCTGTTGTTAGTTTAACAATTAATGCTCTTTTGTATGACATCAGTGATAACCCAAGGCGCTTTTTTTTTTTTTTTTTTTTGACAGGCAGAGTGGACCGTGAGAGAGAGAGACAGAGAGAAAGGTCTTCCTTTTCCGTTGGTTCACCCTCCAATGGCCGCCGTGGTCAGCACACTGCGGCCGGCGCATCGTGCTGATCCGAAGGCAGGAGCCAGGTGCTTCTCCTGGTCTTCCATGGGGTGCAGGGCCCAAGGACTTGGGCCATTCTCCACTGCAATACCGGCCAGAGCAGAGAGCTGGACAGGAAGAGGAATCACCAGGACAGAATCTGGTGCCCCAACCGAGACTAGAACCCCGGGGTGCCAGCGCCGCAGGTGGAGGATTAGCCTATTGAGCCACGGCGCCGGCCTACCTACGCTCTTAAATTTGTTTATTCCATAAAGCTCAAATTATCTTTGGACAACTTATTAAGAAGAAGGAATTGACCAGAGAGAGTCAGAAAAAAAATAGGGCCCTATGCATCTAAGTTTTAGACAAAATTACTAATTTGCACTTTAGTTGTTCCTTTTTATATCTGGTCTAACTATCCAGAAGGAGCCTTATGAATTCTAAGGTGTGACTGGTGATTGCTCCACTATTTCCTAAAATCTTGAGTCTTTCTGATCTCCATTTTGCTGCATTTCTTCAGTATTCTTCCCAAAATGACATAATTACAGCCTAATCATGAAAAATTATCAGATAAACCAAAGTTGAGAAGCATTCTACTAAATATATAGCAAGAACTTCACAAAAGTTTCAACATTAAAATAAGGAAAGACTGATACGTGGTCATATATTGAAATAAACAAAGGAAATATTGTGACCAAATATAAAGTGATGAACAGAAAAAGACATTGATGGAAAAATTGGTGAAATCTGCTTAAAGTTTATAATTTGATTAATGATGTTATACCAAGGTCAATTTCTAATTTTTAACAAATCTACAATGTATTATGTAAAATATCAATTTTTGTAAAAGCAGACTGAAGAATATATAAGAAATCTCTCTACCATGATCTGAAATTAAGTTAAGATTTTTAAAAGAAGCTTGATAACAATGAAAATTACTTGGAAAAAATTCTGCTAAAAACAAATAGAAAGATAACACTATAGTGACAGAATAGAGGAAAATTTTATAGCATACACATATAGCAATAGTAATATATAAAGAACTCCTACAAATCAATAACAGAAAAGCAAACAATCAAATGCAAAACCAGATAATGAATATGAACTATAGACTAAGTAAACAGGAAGAAATATCTACAACCAATATATTTATTATAAGTTTCTAATAAGAGAAATGTAAATCAAAATAAAAACCGTGAATACATTTTTAGAGAAATGCCCTTATTCATGTGCTTGAGTGTGTGTATGGTAGTGATAAGTTTGGTTCAGAAAGTTACAATCTAAATATCGATAAAAGAGAAAACATTTAGGAAATTGAAAATAATTTAAATGTCTCTAAAAAGGAGAAATTAAAATAAATAAGAATATGAGTATGCAAAATACCATGCAACTCGTGAAAGCAGGGATGAGAAAGAGATGCTTTTGCTGTTTTCCTCCATTATCAAGATTTTCACCTCCTGTAATTTTCAAAATATTAGCACCAAGCAAGATGGATGAGTGATTTAAATAATGTACTTATTTTCTAATGACTTATATGGCTAAGATTATCTAACTCAGAAAATGAATGACATATTAAATGTTAGTTATTAGAAGGTGATAATTTGGGGGATAATTTATTACATGGTAATAGGTAACTGATGCATTTTCCACCCACTCATGTGCTGACCTCAGAATGTATAAACTACACAGACTTTATAGTATGTTTTGTTGCTTTTCTTTTCCCAGATTTTCAAGACTATCCTTGCTTTATTTATCAAATTACCCTTTATAATTATTTTTTCTAGCTTAAGACAGAAACATGATTTTTTTTTTAGATTTATTTACTCAAAAGGCATTCTGACAGAGAAAGAAAGAGAGAAGAGATGAGAGACAGAGAGGAAAGAGAGATCTCCCATTCACTAGTTTACTCCCCATATGACTGCAATAGCTAGGTTTGGGCCAGGCTGAAACCAGGAGCCAGGAATTCCATCTGGGTCTTCTATGAGGGTTGCACAGGACCAGGTACTTGGGCTGACATGTACTTCTTTCCCAGGTGCATTAGCAAAGAGCTGGATCAGAAACAGAGCAGCCAGGATTCAAAACAGCACTCCGATGGGATATTGTATCACAACCAGTGGCTTAACCTACTGTGCTACACTAGTGGCCCCTACTCTGATACTTTTATTTAGGTCACATTACAGGTATAATTTAGCAAGAACTGCTACCTTTATAGTGAATATTTTTATTTGCATACCTGATATATTTTTCCCTTTACTCCAAGCCTACTTTTGTTCTTTAGGAATATACTCTAGTTTCCTCATAAATACTTTGTATACTATTTGTTAAATTTATGTCCACATATTTATAGTTCCTTGCTATGGTCTTTTCTTCTATTATTGCCTTCTTTTAATCTCCTTATTCTTATTATTTTATTAAGTATGAACATTATTCACTTATATACGTCAATTTTATAACCTAAAAGGGTAGGTAGAATAGTCATCCTTCCCAAAGATGTCTGTATCTGAGTGTTCAGAATCTACGACAGGTTTGTTAAGTTAAAGGCTAAGAGAAATTCAGGTTGCAGTCTGCGTTAAGGTGGCTAATCAGCTGGCCTCATTATGAGATCAACCTGCCTATCCAGGTAGAGCCACAGTAATAAGAGTTCTTACACGTGGACACAGAATGTGGCAGGTGTTTGGCCTAGTAGAGTGCCTGGGTTTGAGACCTGGCTCTGCTCCGATTCTAGCTTCCTGCTAGTGCACACCCTGGGAGGCAGCAGGTGATGACTGCGTTGCCACTCAGGTGGGAAACTCGGATTGAGTTCCTGGCTCTTGGTTTCAGCATGGCCTAACTCTGGCTATTGGCATTCAGAGTGAACCGGCAAATAGGAGATCACTGTCTCTCTCTTGCTCTCAAATAAATAAGATAGATACATTTTTAAATGTAGACATTAGAGGCAGAAGAATCATTGTTAGTCATGTGATGTGAAAACCCTTGGTTAGTGAATCTGATTTTTAGCCTGAAAGACAGTAGTTATTGGAAGATGGAAAGCACAAGGAAGTAGATTTCTCCTCTGGAGCCTCCAGAAAGAACACAGCACTGCCAACACCTGAACTTCAACCTGGTGAGGCCCCAAAATGTAAGATATTAAATTTCTGTTATTTTACATTACTAAAATTTGGTAATCTGTTACAATAGCAACATAAACTAATATATCTGCAAATTTTAAATTTTTTTCTTACTGTTTTCAGTGGATTTTCTACAGCTTCTTTTGAATTTTGCAGATATATAATTATGTCATCTGAAGACACGCCAGTTCCTATCTGTGTGATTCTGAATGCTTTAACTAATATCCTCCAAGGTAACATATATTGAAATAGATAAAATGGACATTCTTATTTTGTTTGCTTGGAAATCTTGCAACGACTCCATATCCAGGAATTGATTTTGGTTTAAAGTGTATAGGTGCTTATTAAGAATGTATCAGTTTCAGCTGGCGCCATGGCTCAATAGGCTAATCCTCTGCCTTGCGGTGCCGGCACACCGGGTTCTAGTCCTAGTCGGGGCGCCAAATTCTGTCCTGATTGCCCCTCTTCCAGGCCAGCTCTCTGCTGTGGCCAGGGAGTACAGTGGAGGATGGCCCAAGTCCTTGGGCCCTGCACCCGCATGGAGACCAGGAGAAGCATCTGGCTCCTGGCTTCGGATCAGCCTGCTGTGCCAGCCGCAGAGGCCATTGGAGGGTGAACCAACAGCAAAAAGGAAGACCTTTCTCTCTGTCTCTGTCTCTCTCACTGTCCACTCTGCCTGTCCAAAAAAAAAAAAAAAAAGTATCAGTTTCTATGTTGCTGAGTTGAATGTTTTCAATGAATGTTAGTTTTTTTTTTTTCAAATTCTTTATTAAGGAAGATAATCATATGATTTATTATCTTTAGATCAATAAAATGGTTGGATTCTGTTTATGAATATTTTATTCCAGAATTTTGCTAATATTAAACAAATGAGACTGAGCTGTAGTTTTAATTTTTGGTTAAATTTTGTCAAATTTCAGAACACTGTTGCACTTCCTTTTCAAGACAAACTTGAAAAAGCAAAGAAAGCAAGATTGATATATGCTGCAACATGGATAAACCTAAAAAAAAGTATGTAAGGTGAGACACAAATACGACTTATTTGTACAAGTTAATTTATATGAAAAGTCTAATAAAAGGAGATCTCTAGATCCAAAAAGTAAATTAGTGGCTGCCTAGGTTTAAAGGTGAGGACAAGGATTCATTAAACATAGACAGAAAGGATTATTTTGGGGTGGTGGAAATGTTCTAAAAGTTCAACTTGAAATAAATCTATTCATGTTTTTTAATTCTTCATGAGCCACTATTGGTACTTCTGTCTTTCTAGCAATTTCCCCATCACATTAAGCTAATTATTGACATTTAATTTCTGTTCTTGGTTTCTAATGCAGCTCTGACATACTTGTAAATCTTGCTTTGCATTATTTGGCTTATTTTATACTTATCATGGCTTTTTTTTAAAGCTTTATTTATTTATTTGAAAGGAAGAGTTACAGAGAGGCAAAGGCAAAGGCAGAGAGAGAGAAGTCTTCCATCTGCTGGTTCACTCCCCAAATGGCTGAAACGGATGAAGTGTGCTGATCCGAAGTGAGGATCCAGGAGCTTCTTCTGGGTCTCCCACCAGAGTGCAGGAGGCCCAAGGACTTTGGCCTTCTTCTGCTGCTTTCCCAGGCCACATCAGAGAGCGGGATCAGAAGTGGAGCCAGGACTCAAACCAGCACCTATATGGGATATTCATAGCTTACTTTTATACTAAGCTTATTTTATACTCTACAGTCCATCTTAGAATGTTCCACATATACTTGAAAATAACTTAAGATTCTTATTTCGGGATTTAGCATTTTATACACCAATTAAGCCAGTTTTTCCCTGACCCAACTCAAGTCTTCATTTCCTTATATTCTTTCCAGTAGCACTAATGATTACTAAAAATAAGTATCAAAATATTCTATTATATATGTGTATTCTGTGTTATCCTTTCAATTCTGCTTTATTTACATATTTTAGGGCTCTACTATTAGTTGTATCCAAAAATATAATTGATAGGTCTTCTCGATATATTGACACTTTCATCATTTTGATACATTGTTCTTTGTCCTTACTAATATTTCTTGTCTTAAGGACTTTTTCTGAAATTAATATTCTCACTAAAATTTGATTTTATTTACTATTTGCAGGCATATCTTCTCCCATGCTTTTAAACATTTTTATCTTTGAAACAAAGGTATAAACAGCATAAAGTTGGATCTTGATTTTTTTGACCCAGGTTGACTATCTCCTCATTTTTAAGGTTTATGTATTTATTTGAAAGGCAGAGTTACAGAGAGAGTGGGAGACACAGAGACAGACATCTTCCATCTGTTGGTTCACACTCCAAATGGCCGCAATGGTCAACACCAGGCAGACTGAGCTATGAGCTTGGAACTCCATCCAGGTTTCCCAGGTGAGTGACAGGGGCCCCGGTATTTGGGCCATCTTCCACTGCCTTCCCAAGGGTATCAACAGGGAGCTGCACCAGAAGAGGAGCTGCAGGGACTCAAACTGGTGCTCATATGGGTTGCTGGTGTTGCAGGAAGCAGATTAACCTGTGCCACAATGCCGACTCCCTACCTCATTTCTTTTTAAAGAGTTCTTTTAAAAAAAAAAATTGACAATCAGAGTGACAGAGAGAGAAGGAGACACAGAAAGAGATGTTCCATTCACTGGAATGGAACAGTTGAAACAGCTGGAGCTGCACCAAGCAGAAGCCAAAGAAGCCTGGCACTCTAATTGGCTATCCCACATGGTTGGCAGGGGCCCAGACAATTGGGGCATCATTCACTGATTTCGCAGGTGCTTTAGCAGAGAAATGGAGAGAAAGTGGAGCAACTGGGAATACAATGGGCTCTCTAATATGGGATGCTGGCATTGTGAGCAGAGGCTTTACTCAGTGTGCTGCAATGCTGGTGGCAATCCCTTCTTTTTCATTATGTTACTTTGTCCAATCATTTTAAATAGAATCATCGTTAGGTAGAATTTACGTATGCCATTTTTCAATTTGCTTTTACAATTGCATGCTTTCCGTTCCTCTATCCCTCCTTTTATATTTTCTTTTGTGCTAAATCTCATAACATTATTTTAATTTCTATGTTGAATTTTTTAGCTAAATATTGGTATGCTTGGTGATATACTAAAGTTCTCTTAGCCTCAGTTCATCCAGAGTTCTCTCTTTCTCTCTCTCTCCACATCTCGAACTGGATAATATCTAACAATCTATGTATGTGTTCATTTACTCTTCCTACTAGCAGGTTCAATCTACTCTTGAGCTACCTGGTGAAGTTTGTTTTTTTGTTCTGTGTTGTTTTTGAAAGGCATGTGACAAAAGGCAGTGTTCACTCCACAAATTGTATTTGTTCATTGGTTCACTCCACATATTATACAAAAACCAGGATTGGTACACACAGAAGCTAAGAAGCAAGAAGTGCACCTGGTCTCCTATATGTTTGGCAGGAACCCAAGTATTTGAGTCATCATCCACTGCCTTGCCAGGAGCATTAGCAAGAAGTTAGATTGGAAGTGGAAGAGCCAGAACTTGACCTGGAACTCTGCTATGAATTGCAGGGGTCCTGTGTGGTGGCTTAACATTGTGCCACAATACCCACCCCTGGTGAAGTTTTTATTATAGCTATTTTACTTTATAACTCAATAGTTTTCCAGGATTTTTTGTAAATTTTTTGTAAAATTTCTTTATTGGGATTCTCTGTTAAATAATTATCATATGTTTTAATTCTTTGAACATATTTATAATAGCTTCATTGAAATCTTTATTCCCTGATATCCAGTTTTTAGTGATAATCAACTGCTGTTTCTTGGAATTACTCCAGCTTTTTTGGTAACATCTGCACATTTTAGATGATTTTTTTAGCAACTCTCAATTCTGATTTTTGTTGTTTTTGATAGCTTAGGTGGTCTGGTCGTGGTTTGTGACTGGTGTTATATTTTCACAATCATCTTTTTTTGATATTGATTTTTCAGTCTTTCTTCCTAAGCTTTTTACTATGACTGCTTGGCCAATGAGCCAGTTATGTGGGGAGGGGCTGTGGTAAACTACACTAAGTTCCCAAGATTTCCACTTCCTGTAATGAATGTGTGTGTGGTGTACAATGCATTCAGTGTTCATCCAGTTCTCAAATCTTCCTTCCCTTTCGATTTCCATTGTATTCTCTTAAGCATTCCCTGGATACATTTATAGTTTCCCAGTCAGCCACATAAGTGTCCATAACTTAGCTAGTACTTCCGCAAGGAACCTCAAAAAGATCATGAAAACATGAAAATCCATGCTTAGTTTTTTGCAATCAATACCCTTTTTTTGTAAACTTTTTGAAGACTCCTCATTTTTCCTTCCATGATCTTTCTCAAATTTCTTGATAGTTTGAAAGTCACTTAAAATGTGAAACTTCCCATTTATTTTGCATTGGAATTCTGTATAAATCAAATCTGTGCTCTCTAATAGCAAAGATATTGGGTTTGCAATAATCTATGCTTTGATAAATCTATTGGTCTCAACTACCAAGCTTGAGGGCATGTTTGTGTATATGAGGGTAGTTCCTGCCGGTGGAAGACCGCAGGTTGCCACTGTTGGGAACTTAACATTTCTCTGTTTTGTAACTTTTGCCTATTCCAATGCCCTGGAATAGTTGCTTTTGAACACTTAGTTCAACTTCATACTTTTTTTTCAGATTGAATTAATTCACCACTATATACTACCATAACCAAAGTATATCATGTCATTTCCTTGGGTTTAAAAATTATTTTTCCTTTTCACCTTCCATATTATCTGCTTCTTGTTCATTCATATCTTCCCTCTCATTTAACTTTTCTTTCTAAATCAATTTTTTAAATTTCATTTCAGAGTTCTTTCACTTACTGAATTTTTAAGTCTCATTCATGGTGCTCTTCTCATTTCTTCTATTTTCATTTAGGTCATTTTAAAATGTTTGCTTAAACTTTTATGAACTTTATGAACATGTTTTTGTGACATGCTTTTATTATCCAAGAGAATATTATTCTCTTTATCCTCTCATTTCTTATAATAATATTGTGTAGGATTCCTTTTATGTTGAACAGTTTTATATAAAATTCATTTAAACTTTTAGAAAGAAACGATTAGGATAGTTTTTTATTTTTATTATACTAGTGATTCCACTTTGGTTGTTTCATAAAAAGATCAAAATATATTTTAAGATTTGCTCTCTCTGCCATTCTTCTTCCATTTTTATTGAGTTTTTCTCTTTATTTTGCTCTTATTCTCCCTATATTACTAATTTATATTCTGGCCTCAGTAGTTCATCTATTGTGTGTGACTTTCTCTAGAAAATCTATATCAATTTTGAGAATTCATATGCCTAAGATTATTTCACCCCCCACTTACCATATATCCATTATTCTTACTGTAAATGAAGTATATAAAATTTTTCTTACTTTCAGATCGATCTGCTGCAGGTTCTAACCCATGCCTGTTGGAGACTTTGAGGTACATTCTGTTTTTCTCTTCTTCCTCCCAGTTTGCTACAGATGTCACATTTGTTCTTATAGTTACTGACATTTTGTCCCCACTTATTGCTAATATTTTGCTGTTCATGTAGATAATTTATCATTAAGTAATTTAAAAATACTGTCTGGCTTTGTTTTAATCTTGAGGGCTTAGTTGTTTAGTGTGCTTCTTTGGGAGAATTCAAATATCATCAAGAACTATGCTGCAAAAATTTCACTTTATCCCCCAGAAAGCAGTAAATTGACTCAATCTTCCCGCAAAAAGCCATTGTAAACAATGGTCAAAACACAAAAGACAATTACTGGAAGGCCTGAAGGATTATTAAAAACAGGTGTATAGTAATAGGGAGTGAATACTTCTAAAGCTGGAAAAACACATTGCTAGCAGTTTTCTTTAACTTTTAGCCTACGGGCAGGCTGAGAGAAAAGTTGCAGTTTTTCATGTCTGAAAAACTACAAAACAGACTTTTGGACCCCAGTCTTCCAGAAACCGAAGGAGAAATCACAGACGGAGAAGGACCAGAAACAGTAATCCAACATTCTGTATTTCAACAGAGCTCAGATGTTTGGCTGAGTCATAAATCATGCAAATACAAGATAGATTTCAGCTCAATGTAAAAGAACTAAACTTCCTGTTGAGCTGCTGCTCAGAAGAGAAACTTTTTTAGTTTAATTCAATCAAGTTAATTGCCCACTTAAAAAATAATTCACCACCTTTTGGAAGACTATAACATAATTCAGAGTCCACAAAAACGTAACACCATAATATCTATTATAGTCCAAGTTGATTAGATATGAGACAAAGAAGGAAAATATGAATTATTTTCAATAGAACAGGCCATTAATAAGAAACAAATTTTTGACTGGCACCACAGCTCACTAGGCTAATCCTCCACCTGCAGCACCAGCACCCCTGGTTCTAGTCCTGGTTGGGGCGCCGGATTCTGTCCGGTTGCTCCTCTTCCAGTCCAGTCCAATTCTGGCCCAGGAGTGCAGTGGAGGATGGTCCAAGTCCTTGGGCCCTGTACCCACATGGGAGACCAGGAGGAAGCGCTTGGCTCCTGGCTTCGGATCAGCCCAGCGCTCTGGTCATAGCGGCTACTTGTGGGGGTGAACCAACGGAAAAGGAAAACCTTTCTCTCTGTTTCTCTCTTTCACTAACTCTGCTTGCCCCCCCCCAAAAAAGAAAAGAAATGAATTTTCATATCTATATATTGACATATGAAATAGGATTTTAATGCAGTTTTACAATGTTCATGATCCTAAAGGAAAATATATTAAAAAATACAAGCAAACATGGAAAATCTCAACAGGAAATAAAAATTTCAGTACTGATAAATAAAACTCAGTAAATGGCTTTAACTTTGGGCAACACACCAGGGTTAGAAGTGAATGAATTACAGATATTTCAGTAGAAAACATCAAATATGAAAAGAGAGAAAAAGCAAAAGAAAATGAATAGATTCTTCGGAATCTATAAAACTTTATCAAAACATTTAGGGTATATGAAATTTGAATTCCAGAAGGAGAGAATGCATTAAGGAAAAATTTTAAAATATTAAAAAAAACTTAAAATAGTTGAAAAAATAGTACCCCAAATTTTGCAAATTTGGTGAAGAAAAACCTGTAAATAATCAAAAATCTTCAAACACACTCAGGAAAAACAGATAACCTCCTCAAGGTAAATCATAGTCAATCTGCTGAAATCTAAAAGGAGAATTTTTATAAGGAGCAAGAGAAGCAATACTTCATTTATAAGAGAATAATAATTCATAATTATCTTGACTGTGAATGGATCACATTATCCAATCAAAAAACATCCAAAGGCTGAATGGATAAGAAAACAAGACCCAATTGCTTGTTGCTTGCAAAAGATTTACTTCACCTTTAAACATATTCATCGACTGAAAGAGGATAGGAAAGGGTATTCCATGTAATAGTGATAATTAATGAGATAAAAAAGAGTTCATGATAAAATCTTAAGACAAAAGATGGTCTAATGTATTATTAAAAGACCAATTCACCAAGAAGATGCAACAGGGGTCTGCAATGTGGTAAAGCAAGTTAAGCCACTATTTGTAGAGCCTGCTACCCATATCAAGTGCTGGTTTTGAGTCTGAGATACTCTGCTTCCAAGCCAACTTCCCGCTAATACCTCTGGGGGGACAGTGGAAGATGGATCAAGTGTTTGGGTCCCTGCTATCCCTGTAGGACACACAACTGGAATTCTTGGCTTCTGGCTTTGGCTTGTCCCAAATCTCTCTCTGTCCATTCCTCTCTCTCCTCAAATAAATAGACTTTCAAATAAGTAGATAAATATTTGAATAAAAGAAGATAAAACCATTATACTACCACATCAGAGCATCTAAATATATAAAGGAAATATTAATAGATTTGAAGAGATATGATTCAATAATAGTGGTATACTTCATTATTCCAGTTTCAACAATTATGAGATCACTCAGATAGAAAGTTAACTAGGAATCATTGGATTTGAGCTATACCTTAAACTAGGTAGACCTAAGAGACATAAGTAGAGTATTACATCCAAGAGTATATTCTTCTCAAATGCGAACAGAACATTCTCCAGGATAGATTGTATGAGTACAAAGCAAATCTTACCACTTTTTAAGAGGATTGAAATCATATCAAATGTCTTTTCTACTACAATGGTAAAAAAAATTAAAAATCAACAAGAAATTTTGAAAAATACAAATATATGGAAATTTAATAACATATTCTTACATGGGTTAAATAAGAATTAAAAATAAATTTAAAAACATCTTTATACAAACACAGATGCACAACACACCAAAACTCATTACTTAAAAAAAAAAAAAAAGTTCTCAGAGGCAGGTTTATAACAACAATAAAAAAATGCCTTCATCAGAAAAGAGGATTATAAATGAACAACTTAGTTTTACTTTTTAAAGAGCCAGAAAAAGGAGAACAAAGCCCAAATTTAGCAGAAGTAAGGAAATAGTGAAGATCAGAGTAGAAATAAATGAAAGAGAAACTAGAAAATCATAGAAAAAAACAAATTGATTTTCTGAAAATACAAAATCAGTGAACCTTCAACTAGACTAAGGAAAAAGGAAAACTCAGGTAGGTAAAATCAGAAATTAAACAGGAAATATTATAGTTGATAATACAGAAATATGTCTAATTGTACACTAACAAAATGGATAACCTAAAAGAAATGGATAAACTCCTAAAAAGACACAACTTTCAAAGTTTTTTCTTTAAGATTAGGAATGAGAGAAGGATCCCACTCTTTCCATTTCTACTCAATATAGTGCTGTAGGCTGTCGGCAGAGCAATCAAGCAAGAGAAAGAAATAAAAGGTATTCAATTTGGAAAGGAAGAAGTGAAACTGTTGCTGCAGATGATGTGATTTTCTATATATATATATGTATGTATAAACGCTAAAGACTACATTAAAAACCTCTTAGAACTAATAAAGAAAGGCATTTAGTAAAACTACAGGATACAAAGTCAACATAAAAAAGTCAGTAGTATATTTATATAATAACAATGAGTTATCTAAGTTGAAATAAAGAAATCAGTCCCACTTACAATAGGTACAAAAATATTTAAGAATAAATTTGTGGGTGGACATTTAGTTTAGCAGTTAAAACATTGATTGCATGCCCATGTTGCGCAATTCGGTAATACATCAATCTCCAGCTCCACCTCCTGATTCCTGCGTCCTGCTCATGTGACCCCCCGGGAAGCAGAGTTGATGGCTCAAGTAGTTAGTGTCCTCACCTATGGGGGAGACCTAGATTGAGTTCCTGTCTTGACTTCAGCACCCCCAGTAGTTATGGGCATTTGGGGAGTGAATAATACAAGTAGCAAATGTCTAAAAATAAAAAATTCGCTATCTTGTTATTCTACTATAGATATATAAATGTCGTTACATGTTTGGTACAATTTTCCCATCTATTTTTCCACACATCACATTAAAATTATTTCATAGTTGAGATCATACTGCATATGTAATACTGTCTTGATTTTATCATTCTAATGTTATGAATATTTTTCCCTTAGTATTAAAACTGTCTTTGAAAAATGGAAAGCATTTTAAGCTATTGGAACAATTGAAATTGTTTTCTTGATGTGACACATATAACTTAGTGATTGGTTTGATTTATTGTCCTGTACTTCAATAAAAATTCAGTATTATAATTTCAAAAAAAAAAGATTTAAATATAAAATCTGAAACTGTAAAACTTCCAGAAGTAAATAAAGAGAAAAATCCCCATGGCCATGGCATTGGTCTGAGCAATGACTTTTTGGAATTGACCACAAATCACAGTCAACAAAAGAAAAGAACAACAAATAAAATTATATCTAATTGAAAAACTACTACACAGTGAAGAAAATGATCCAGAATAAATTGCAACCTACACAATAGGAGGATATATTTGCAAACCATGCATTTAATAAGGGGTTAGTATCCAAAAGATATGAATACAAAGAACTCAAACAACCCAATACAAAGAAAAAAAATAACTTTATTTAAAAATGGACAAAATAACTAAATGGCTATTTTTGCAAGTGTAGACACAGAATGGACAAAGCTATATAAAAAACATGATTAAAATCACTGTCAGAGAAATGCAAATTAAAAGCACAGTGAGATATGACCTCACACCTGCCTTCAAAAATACAGAAGACAGTAAGTGTTAGCAAAGATGTGATGTCAAGGGAACCCTTGTACACTGTGAATGTAAACTGGCTCAGCAATTATGGAAATAGTCTGGAGATTTCTCAAAATATCAAAAATTGAACTACCATATGATTTGAGAATCTTATTACTGGGTATGCATCCAAGGAAATCAAATCCATTGATGAGGTGTCTGCACTCTCAACGTTCATTGCAACATTATTGACAGTTGCCAAGAAAATGAGTAAACCTAAGTACCATCGACAAATAAATGGATAGAGAAGATATGGTTTGTATACGTAGTGTAATACTATTCCGCCTTGAGAAACAAGAAAATCTGTTCTTTGTGACAATATAGATGACTTTAGAGGACAGTATGCTAAGCAAAATGCATATGCACGGAAAGACAAATATCACATGACCTTACTTACTCGCATATTTGAACAAAACATAGCATAAAATGGTGGTTACTAAAGTTGAAGCTTAGTTTAGCCATTCTACCATGTATGTACATGCATCAAAATGCCATATGTGTAGCATAAATATATCCAATTTTACTTGTCAATTAAAAATAAATTTAAAATATGATATTTTGTCTTATACTGAAGAAATGTAGCTGCTCTTTTCCTTCTTAACAGCTTTCACAGCTAAGTTACAATACTCATGTAATACATTTAAAAATTCATCTTCTGTCTCTACCAAAATGTAAGCTCTAAAGGGACACCATCTCTCTGTTCTGTGCATGTGTGTGTGTGCGTGTGTTAAATCACCCATGTTTAGAAAAGTGTCTGTTATAGTAAAGATTTCATAAATAGTAAATATCTGTTGACACATTAGAAAGTTAATTGTTCTTTAGTTATATGTGGTTCTATCTTTTCAACTAAAATATTATCTAGAAAAATGAGTACATGAAACAAAATAAACCAAAATGAGAATGATAGAAAGGGAAATGTATTTTTTCTATCTCTAAGAAAAATTAAGACAGTTCTGGACCTTGTTATTCAATCAGGAGGCAGAAATTAGAAGTTAGCTTCATAGACAAAGACATGTTGGTGAAAGGTTATGTATTTCCAAATTCACACATTTTCTCAATTCAAAAAATTTCTTTCAAAAGTTACTCCCTTTAGTGAATATTATACTCATAGATTATTCTAAATACATAATCTGTGAATCACAGAATATGCCATAGCTTATTTAAGAACATCTAAACCCCATTTTCAATGCTGATAATCTCCTGATGTTTAGAGTGATTCCACAGTTCATGCTAAGTGACCTTTCTGGGACTCATAACAGCAGTAGAATTCATAAGACATCACTCACACTGACATATATGGGGCTCACGGAGATGTTGGGGGAGTCTACTTCAAAACCTCATTTTTGAAAGTTGACTATTCTGTGTATATGCCATTGCTTTATTTCAAAAGCCATCTGACAGACGGTCTCTAAAGAGCAGAACTGAGTATTTTCTAGCTAAAGTTTTAAGAGAACAGTTTCAAGAAATGACCAGTTTCAGTTTGGAGTTCTCTAAGGAGTTTGGTTCACCTTCATCATTGATCTTTCTGTTTGAAGTGTTCATTTACCATCCTGACACAATCTAGGGCCGCACTGCATGATGTTGATGATACTTTTGTCAACGTGAAGAATGCAGTGCCATTGTTACAGAAATCGTACAAGAAACAGAGACCTTAATACGTACCATCTGTTTTACAAAAAAGCTCAATGTGGTAATGCATTTGCAATACCAGAAGCAATATCTCTAAGACATGAAATGAACATATGTTGTCTAAGAGCCTTCAGGCTGACATTGAAAAAGAGAAAAGATAGTACTTCAAGGCAAATACTGTCCCAGTAGAAAGACTGCCAGATCCAATATGGCTCAGCCTATTGACAGGTCTCTGGTGAACAACTTCATATAAAGATTTTCACATTGTTATGGGCTGTACAGCTCTCTGGCCCATCTTTTCAGCATGGGTAAAATAGCAGAAAACACCCTCTTTGTCACTCTAGGTACTTTTCTGTTTCAGAGCAACAGATGTTGTCAGAAAAAGTCACACCATGTGATAAAGTGCTTGAATGATTATTTTCTGAGGCTAGAGTAAAACTGAAACAGTGGCTTCTGTTGAGTGAGCAGGCAATTTTTAAAACAGATCTTGTAGTGCAACTACTGAATGTTATACAAAAACATCTAGCTATTAAATTAGTGCAAATTATGAATTTTATTAGATGACATAATTTTCATGTATGTGCAAGGCAGAATTGAATAGCAACTGAATAATTCTGACCTCATTTTTCTAGATAAATTATAATGCAAAAATATAATATTTATACCATGGATTTTAAATACATATAAATATGCATGCATGTATATTAGTCTGTTAATATAATGCAGCATAAGTGTGCTCTTTATGTGTAAGTGAGCATTACAAGAAATTACAAAGGTCAAACAATGGATTATTAAAACCATTAGAACAAAGAATAGTTAACTAGCTTAACAAGTGTTAGTTTGCTTGTATTTTCGGTTCCAAAAACTGAATAGGAGTTTTAGTTATAATATGCCGTAATCAGGCTTAGCTCTTCATAAACATGTCAATATGAAATATAAGCCCTACGTTTTAAAAACAGTTGAAAAAATACAGCAGTGGACTTGCAGCCAGGAGCTCTGGCTTTGAGCGTCCAATCTCCATTTACAAGGTGCATGACCTGAAGTAAGTGTGACCTTGGGTCACCCTTCAAAGCCTCAATTACTTCATCTCTAAAGAAGGGAAGTGAACTAAATGATCTCTAAGGCTGTTTTTAAATCTAATAATTAAGTTCTAATTGCAAATAGACAATCACCAAAACACTATTTAAAATAAGGAGGGGTGGTTGAAATATAAAGTAAAGGTAATTAGCTAATCCATTTTTTAAAGCATTTTGTGCTTCAAACTATATACCGATCTGAGGGTAGGATTAAGTGAACTCTTACAGAATAGATCAAATACTTAATGTCTATCAATTATATGATATGACATAAATTGTTATTCACTGTCCTTCTAAATTTGCCCTAAGATAAAAGAGAAAACCCATCCATATTCAGAATATTGTGAAGTCCCCAGACCCAATCACAACCATATTACTGTATTTCCAAAGCTGTTAATTGAAAAACTACTTGAATCTGGAAGCAGTTCCTTGATGATCATTAATGTGAAGCTTTCTTCAACATGATCTTTATCCGGTATTTAAAGGAATACAGTATGACAACTCTCATGGCCTGGCAAAGACACAGGACTTAATTCAGACACCCCTGATGCTGTTCATAGTTACAATCCCAGGATGTCAGATGTCAGATGTTGCCGTTCCTCAGGGCAATAGTCTCATCACTACGTCCACAATCTTCCCCATTTCGATATGTGTCTCATAAGAAGAGGCTGGCTTGTTCACTAATTATTCTCTGGTGTTTATGCTGCAGATACAAAACCATCTAACTACTTAAACATCCAGCATAGATTCATATATCCAGCTCTGGCGCTGGGATTTGTACACAAAACTTTTCCACACCCTATTCAAATGTTGCAATGCCACTTTAATTATGAACTCTAATTCCCTTATTACATCCTAAATCTAGTCCCTGATCACAATGACCTCACTACTACTTTACAACCCATTTTCTGTTATTTATGGTACATATTATGCTGGCTTGAAGAGCAGCACAGAGCAGGGAATGATCCAGTTATCCTTGAATTTAGAGCTTTATTCAAACCATTGCCTGGTCTCCTGTCCTGTCATCAGTCAGGGGCGGATCCGCAGGAACTCTCCTCTTCATCATGGGTCAGAGGACAGCCACTGATGAAATTCACTTCCAACCACACAAAGTTCAAAGGCACTGGCCTGAGTGCTGTGTGTGTTTATTCAGAAACATGTGGATCTGATGAGTGTGAGGAGATTGGCACAGTATGGCTCAGATGCAAGTCGTTGAGTATAATTGATTTTTAATGGGCTGGCTACCTGCCACCAGATGTTCATCAATTAGGTATGCTTTAAAAACCAACACAGCTGCTTATTTCGTGCTGCCTAGCCAGTGGCTGAGACATTGCTGCAAAGCACAAGTCACATCTATGTAGGGTGATCACACGACCAGTTTGCTCTCAACCAGTCATGATCTAGGCATATAATTATTAATCGCGTCTCAGTTCTTTCTCTCAAAGTGTCCCAGTTTGGACAATAAATCATATGGGTGTCCTAATTATTTGTCAGGCTGTTTCATGTACTGTACAAGGTAAATTAGACATAGGTCTTACCCTTTAGCAGAAAATAATTCATATTACCCTCATCCACAAAGTGTGAAAATTATTAGATTTTATAGTCAGAAGCAATTTTTAGATTGTATTAAATACACGACTTCTGAAGAACTTTCCCCTGCAATGGCCAGGTAATTTCTAACAACTTGACTCTCCTACTCTTGCATCTATTTGGAAAGCATCATTCCAGTGTCCTTCTATTCTTCCTTTGGACTCAGACCGGGGCTGCCTTATTTCCTCATCAATGACGCCTACAACGTGGTCATCAAATGATTGTTGCTCTGTATAAAGAAATAAGCAATCACATCTATGCAGTTGGGAATATCTTTTACAAAATAATTTGTCAGATGATCTAATTTTATATCAAAATACATTATTCTTAAAATAAGTTCAGCCTTATTAGTCATGTAATCTTTATAACAAAGTTGACACATATCTTTTAAGAAATTTAATCCTATTTATGTTGTCATATGATGATATTGTAGATAATATTGATTATTTTCATTAGTGATGGTCCACCCTATAACAATGGAAATAATTTTTTCCCTTCTACTATCTGCAGGAAGTATTTTACTCCTAGTGGCTGCAGACTCCAATATTTACTTACATTTAATGCTTTTTACTCTTTCAAAATTTAATTTTTCATTTCATCAAATAATATCTGTAGGGATTTTTAAAAGATTTATTTGTTTATTTGAAAGGCAGAGTTACAGAGAAAGAGACAGAAACAGAGATCTTCCTTCTGCTGGCTCACTTCCCAGGTGGTTGTAATGACCAAGGCTGGGCAGATCCAAAGCCAGAAACTAGGAGCTTCCTCTGGATCTCCCATGTGGGTGTGGGGGCCCAAGAACCTGAGCCATCTTCCACTGTCTCCCAGGTCCATTAGCAGGGAGCTGGATCAGAAGAGGTGCAGCCCATATGTGATGCCAGTGCTGCAGACCTTGGCTGAACTTGCTGTACCAAAGCACTGGCCCCAGCTATGGGGATTTTTAAAAACAATCATATAGTCCTAACATCTATAATGACAATCAGTCCCATTCTCCGTGACAATCATTTTCAAATATTTTAATTCTTTCTTGTTGTTGCCACCTTGGTATTAGTAAATAATGTATTTAACTTGCAATTTCTTGATTTTTCAATCCTGGGCTTCCTGTTTTAGAAGATTTTACAATAGTCCTCCTACCAGCAACATACTCTAATACCTCAATAAATAAATACCTCCTAAATACCACAATATTAGTTATTTAAGTAGTTGCTGTTTGCGTTGCTATGACTAGGCAAACATTTTTAAAATTCAACTATTGAATGTGTATGGTCATATTTGCTTTTTTTGACAACCTCATCTTATCTTGGAAAATTACCTACTTTCTTGTTGTTTTTACAGTTCAGGTTTTTGTGTTTTTTGTTTTTTTTTTTTTAATTTCTCTGTCTCTATCATAATTTGTCAGCTCCAAACAAAAACTTTCTCCCAAATCAAAAATACGCTCTCAGTTTATTCAAACTTTGGGTGATTTTTAAGTTCCTTTTTAGGTTCTTTTAACTAGTCTTAGGAAACATGGTCTTTTTCAAATCTGAAGGTGCTGCTGTTGTGGTTGTGGTGGTATTATTTCACCTAACATTACTGTTGGGAATCTAATGCTATCCTGATATCTGACCCTTTGAATGCACGCTACTTTTTTTTCTTTTCAGTAAAATTTGTTTTATGCACTGGAAATTTTTTTGAGAGGCAGAGAGACACAGACAAATGAGCAGAGAGAGAAGGAGAGAGGGAGAGAGGAGGAGAGGGAGAGATAGAGAGATAGAGATAGAGAGACAGAGAGAGAGAGAGAGAGAGAGAGATCCATTCACTGGTTCATTCTCCAGAAACCCACAATGGCTAAGGTTGGGCTCTGGCAAAGCCAGGAGCTGGGAACACAACCTAGGTCTCCCATGCAGGTGGTAGGAACCCAATTACATTAGTCATAATCACTGCCTCTCATGGTCTGGAGAGAGAGAAAGTGAGAGAGAGATTTCACATCCTAAATGGCCACAATGACTGTGGCTGGGCCAGGCCAAAGCCAGGAGCCTGAAACTCCATCTATTCTTCCATGTTGGTGACAGGGGCCCAAGAACTCAGATCATCTGGTGCTTTCCTAGGTGCATTAGCAGGGAGCTGGATCAGAAATGGAGAAACTTGGACTTGAATCACAGTGCCCATGTGGGATGCTGGCATTGCAGGCAGTAACTCAACCCCCAAACCACAACCTCTCCACCTCTGTAGTGCTTGTACACAATACACTACACATTGTCTCTCCCTGCTTATTTCACCACAGCTTCCAAAACTCCAAATGATGGAACACTCCAGGGTTCAGTCTTTATGACATTCTCTTAATTTCTGTCCACATCTTATTGATTGCATCTAAATTTGTGTCTCTAAATGTAATGTCTAGGCTGAAGGTTTCTACATTTTTATCTTTAGTTACAATTCTCTGAATCTCAGCATCAGATATCCAGAGATGGCCTGATTTAACAATCAACTTTCTAGGCAACATGCATATATATTTGTACAAACATTTATTATAAACTTTATTGACATATAAAATGTGTAGCATACAAGTTGCAAATGATAATAAATTAGACAATACTATAAATTTTAAATTTCATGTTGGCCAATTTAATTTCAAAGAATATATTTGTTGGTTTTTGTCAAATATTTTTGAACACTTATTTATTTGAAAGGCAGAATGGGGGCCGGCACTGTGACGAAGCGGGTTAACGCCCTGGCCTGAAGCACTGGCATTCCATATGGGTGCCAGTTTGAAACCCAGCTGTTCCACTTCTGCTCTAGCTCTCTGCTATGGCCTGGGAAAGCAGTAGAAGATGGCCCAAGTCCTTGGGCCCCTGCACTCGTGTGGGAGACCCGGAGGAAGCTCCTGGCTCCTGCCTTTGGATCAGTGCAACTCCGGCTGTTGCAGCCAATTGTGGAGTAAACCATAGGATGGAAGACCTCTCTCTCTCTCCCTCCCTCCCTCTTTCTCACTCTCTCCCTCCCTACTCCCTCCGCCTCTTCTCTCTCTGTGTAACTCTGACTTCAAAATAAATAAATAAATCTTTTTTTTAAAAAAAGGCAGAATGATGGAGAAAGCAGAAAAGAGCAGAAAAGGGAGGGATGGATCTTCCATCCACTGATTGATTCCTCAAATGGCTACAAAGGCTGGGGTTGAAGCCAGGAGCCTAAAACACTAGGTTTCCTATGTGGATGGCAAAGGCCAAGTACTTGGTCCATCTTCTGCTTCTTTCCCAGGGGCGTTAGCAGTGAACTGGATTGGAAGTAGAGCATCACGGAATTGCAATAGCACTCTGATAGGAAGTGAGCATGACATGACATTTTAACCTGCTGCACCACAACACCAGCCCAAGTTCTTTATGTAATACAATTATGGCTACAACTCATCAAGAAGTGTAGATGCCACATGAATATTGGCTGATAGTTTTATTTATATGAGCAGTTAGGACAAAGTGGAACAACAAATACTTGTATCAGAATTTCACTCCATCAATGCTGTGGGCAAATTCTTTGCTGAGTCAAAGATACCTTTCAGGGGGCAGGCACCATGGCTCACTTGGTTAATCTTCCACCTGTGGCGCCGGCATCCCATATGGGTGCCAGGTTCTAGTCCCAGTTGCTCCTCTTCCAGTCCAGCTCTCTGCCATGGCCTGGGAAGGCAGTGGAGGATGGCCCAAGTGCATGGGCCCCTGCACCCACATGAGAGACCAGGAGAAAGCACCTGGCTCCTGGCTTTGGATTGGCATAGCTCCAGCTGTAGCGGCCATTTGGGGTTGAACCGATAGAAAGGAAGACCTTTCTTTCTGTCTCTCTCTCTCTCTCTCTCTCTCTCATTGCTAACTCTATCTGTCAAATAAATAAATTTACAAAAAAAGATGCTTTTCAAATACTACAAGTATATTTTAATTTTTGTGGTAGTTACGGTTTAAAAGTCAGGCAGTATACACTTTTTTTTTTTTAACTTTTATTCAATGAATATAAATTTCCAAAGTACGGCTTATGGATTATAATGGCTTCCCCCCCATAACGTCCCTCCCACCCGCAACCCTCCCCTTTCCCACTCCCTCTCCCCATCCATTCACATGAGGATTCATTTTCGATTCTTTTATATACAGAAGATCAGTTTAGCATACATTAAGTAAAGATTTCAACAGTTTGCTCCCACACAGAAACATAAAGTGAAAAATAATAGATGATTTTTTAAATGATGATGAAATCAGATCAGACCTATTGTCATGTTTAATCCCAGTGAGAGTCAAGTTGGGAATTGATAATTTCTTCTTCTTCTTCTTTTTTTTTTTTTTACAGAAGATCAGTTTAGTATACATTAAGTAAAGATTTCAACAGTTTGCACCCCCATAGAAACACAAAGTGAAATATACTGTTTGAGTACTCGTTATAGCATTAAGTCTCAATGTACAGCACATTAAGGACAGAGATCCTACATGAGGAGTAAGTGCACAGTGACTCCTGTTGTTGACTTAACAAATTGACACTCCTGTTTATGGCATCAGTAATCTCGCTATGCACCAGTCATGAGTTTCCAAGGCTATGGAAGCCCTTTGAGTTCTCTGGCTCTTATCCTGTTTAGACAAGGTCATAGTCAAAGTGGAGGTTCTCTCCTCCCTTCAGAGAAAGGTACCTCCTTCTTTGAAGACCTGTTCTTTCCACTGGGATCTCACTCACAGAGATCTTTCATTTAGGTTTATATATATATATATATATATATATATATATATATATTTTTTTTTTTTTGCAAGAGTGTCTTGGCTTTCCATGCCTGAAATACTCTCATGGGCTTTTCAGCCAGATCGGAATGCCTTTAGGGCTGATTCTGAGGCCAGAGTGCTGTTTAGGACATCTGCCATTCTATGAGTCTGCTGAGTATCTCGCTTCCCATGTTGGATCACTCTCCCCTTTATTTATTCTATCGGTTAGTATTAGCAGGTACTAGACTTGTTTATGTGCTCCCTTTGACTCTTTTTATACACTTTTAAAAATGTTTATGTATTCATTTGAAAAGTAGAGTTGAGAGAAAGAGAGAGAGAGAGAGAAATATCAATCTTCTTTTAATTGGTTCACTTCTCAAATGGCAGCAATGACCAGTACTGGGCTGAGCCAAAGCCAGATACCTAAAGCTCCATGCAAGTCTCCCATGTGGGTCACAGGGGTCCAAGCACTTGGGTCATCTTCCACTGCTTTCCCAGATACATTATCAGGGAGAGGGATCAGAAGTGGAGCAGCTGGGATATGAGCTGGTGCCCACATTGGATGTCAGTGTCACAGATGGCAGCTTAACCCCCTATGCCACAGTGCTTGCCCCAAGTAGTACACACTTTAAGTTTAGTCTGAATTGTTAACATTTTGCAAACAATTAACAAAATAATAAGGTTCTGATTTTAAATTTGCTGACATTCATGGTATAAATAGTCCCATCATAACCAAGCTACCAATATGTCCTCACTGAATGTGGAGTTGACAAAAGGTATGTACCAGCACACCAGTTTATGTTTCTACCATATAGATGCATTACAACTAAATAACCTCAAGTGCATAAATATTTATAAAATCTAGTAAAAATAAAGAGTTTCAATTATTTATTACCTTTGCTTGTTATGTAATTTAGTCAAAGGTAAAGTAAACCTATTTACTTTTTAATAAATACTTCTTTGGCAAGTAGCTTTAAACATTTCTAGAAATTAAACAATTGGATCTGCATTCATTGTGTATGGTTTCTATGATGAATTACCATGAACTTAGTATCATAAAACATTGCAAAGATACCTTACCGATGTGAATGACGGAAGTCTGAAATGAGTCCCATTGGGTTTAAATAAAAATGTCACCAGGCTTCCTTTCCCACGCTGAGTCTGTGGAAGAGAACCTGTTTTCTTGCCTTTCCTAGATTACACAGGCTTACCCCAGCCTTGTCACATGGCTCTGTTTCATCTCCAAAGATTTAAGTATAATGAAACAGAAAACCATAAACTAGTATAGAAGATATCTACGTAAGTGGTCATGTCATTTAGCTCATTCATTAAAGTACTTATTAAAGTGTTCAATGGAGTAGTTATCACACTGCATCACTTTGTCAATGAAGCCTGTCCAACACATTACATTAGGTCAACCCAGATAATCCAGGAACATCTCCTCATTTTATTATCAGATGATTAGCAACCTTGACTCCATCTGTAACTCTAATATAAACTATAACCCAATATAAACTAACATATTCATGAACCTGGGTATCAGGGTAAAAATATCTTTGGAGGCCACTATTCTGCCTAGCACTGATTCCTGCTTGCCAGTACTGGCTGCTGTTAACTTCCTGTGAAGCATTTCCACCTAGATGTCCAAATAGCATGTCAAATGAAAATCAAAACTAGGGACGAGCATTGAGGTGCAGCAGGTTAAGTCACCACTTGCAACACTGGCATCCCATGGTGCTGATTTGAATTTGGGCTGCTCTGCCTCCAGTCCCCCTGCCTGGTAATACTCCTTGGGGAATAGCAGATGACCCAAGTGCTTGGGACTCTGCCACCCAAATGCAAGACCTGCATGGAAGTCTCAGGCTCTGGGCTTCAGCCTGGTCTAGTCAAAGTCATTCAGGCCAGTTGGGGAGTGAATCAATGAATGGAAGATCTCTCTTTCCCTCACCTTGCCTTTAAAATAAATAATAAAAACAAGCAAAAACCAAACTTTTACAATCTAACCCCCAAAAGCTCCCCTATCTAGTCTTCCATTTCTGATCTTGGTAGGTCAGTTTTTCCGTTGTCCAAATTATTGACACTTATATCTATTATAACCACATCAACTCTATCACCATGTTTAATTTCCTTTATTTGCAAAACATATCTACAAGGCAATGTTCTTACCAGCTCACTTCCATACTTCAGGAGTTCATAATATTTCTTAGAATATCATAAGTATTAATAAGTATTTCATGAATAAGCTGAAGAATAAATGTGGTCTATAAAAATTACACAGTAACTTATCTAAGTATCTTTTATACTATTTTATGGCTTTCTGTTTGATTATATTCAAATCTTTGATAAATCTCATAAATTTATTGGCTTATAAGTATTTCATAAATATTTGCTTTTTATGGAAACTAAGGTTGTTTTTCAATATTCTTAATAGTAAACAAATCCAGGATTCTAAATATAATCCACAGTCTGAGGACTTTAACCGTTTTATTGAGCTATGGTTGACATAAAATTCTATTTGTATTTACTGTATAACTTAACATGTTTAGAAGTGAGTATATAGCCATGAAAAAAAGAGAAATTAGTAACTTAACCAATGGATCAACTTATTGCAAATAAATACCTGTGACTCACAAAATCAGGAGGAGATCTGGAAAAACAGTTTCTGAAGTAAGTAGGACCCAAGACAGCTACATCATTGACCCTGACAGTGCTACAACCTTATTACACAAATCAGGGTAGGGGCATTGGCCGGTATTCTTTCTCCTTTTATGATATTTTAATTTCTAGAATCTTTATTCTTAACAAATATTAGTTTTATATAGCAAGAATTATTTTCTATCCCATTATTAAGAGGAAAAACGATTATAAATGAAAATGACACAAAAGGTAAGTGCACATGATTCAAATTTATTAGAGCATTTAAAATATTTTTCAGTGTCTTAAATTTCCATGATGTTATAACCAATGACCCATTATTTTTGTATTTTCTTTCACACAGAAGTTGTATTGATTACAAAGAGAAACTCCCAGGGCCAGCACTGTGGAGTAGCAGGTAAAGCTGCCACCTGTGGTGCTGGCATGCCATATGGGCTCTGGTTCTAGTCCCGGCTGCTTCACTTCCAATCCAGCTCTCTGCTATGGCCTGGGAAAGCAGTGGAAGATGGCCCAATTACTTGGGCCCCTGCACCTGTGTGAGAAGACTTGGAGAAAACTCCTGGATCCTGGCTTCAGATAGGTGCAGCTACCCACTGTTGTGGCCAACTGGGACATAAACCAACAGGTGGAAGACCTCTCTCTCTCTTTCTCTCTCTCTCTCTGCCTCTCCTTTTCTCTCTGTGTAACTCTGACTTTCAAATAAATAAATAAACCTTAAAAAAAGGAACTCCCTTAAATTTGATAACCTTGAACTCTGATTACCTAAATTCCAAATGTTGATGAAAATTAAATCTCTCCATATTCAAGTAATACCCTTTGAATGAAGAGGAAACCAAAGGACAAGATATGGTCCTTAATTATTTGCAGCTGAAATGCTCTTCATATTAGATTAGGTTTACTCCAAATGACCAAACACAGTGCTGCTCAATTCTAGTTGCAATGCATGTGACTCACACAGTTAATAGTAGTGGGTCAAACAGTAGTGACTAATAAGGCTAATAAGACTTATTCTATGTTGGAGCTAACAAATCCTTTATCAGTACTTCAACCACTCTGCTTATGTGGCCTCATTGTTAAGATTATGCCTTTCATCTATGGAAACCAATCCCTTTCATATACAATTTCAGCAAGAAGCTTATAAAATGTGTATTAAAGCAGTATTGACTTGTCTAACAATAAAAAGTACAATTAGGCTTCCAACACAGAGCATTTCTAATTTGCATAAAAACCTCTCTAACCTATTCCTTTTACTGCAGAATATAACCAAAAGGTTATATTCTGTTCCATGCACCAGTAATTACTCTAAAATCACTAGATAGATGTACCTATGTAATATTGTTCAGTTCTTTATGCAGATCATTAAAACTAAATTTATATGCAAGGTGTATCAATAGGAAAATACTATTAAAGTAATTATAAAAAATGACCAAACACAATGAATTCCTTTTACATAATATCACATAATGTAATAATTTAAGATAGTTTCTTATTGAGAGCCACTGTTTTGATAGAAATCATCCCAAGGGTAAGACTAAAAACATACTTTCGTCATACCTTTTAATTAAGGCTTCAAATTTACACAAGGTATAACTTTAAAAGAAGCTTTGAATTATTAGAAAGAGTAATTATGAACAGACTTTATGCAAAAAGAAAATATAAACCCATTGGAAGGCTTAGCTGATTATTTTAAAGACATTGGAAGTACGGTCAGATATGATCTTGTCACATGCACCTCTCTCTTGTGTATATTAGAATTTGAATTCAATTATAGAACAATGGAAATTCATGTAATTCTTGTGCTTTCTGATGTTCTAAAATGGTTCCTAGGAGGAGCAGTTCAGAACATGGGTAATTCCCCCACTTCTTTGAATAGGTGGCATGAAAATGCTTCCTGGCCACTGTGGATGGCTCTCCCCATGGTTGTTTAATAAAGAGCAACACTGCTCCACCAGGGTAACACAGAATGACATTGCCTCAGGTCACTGCAGGGCATGTCATATCGTGTAACATACATAACTTAATCCAACAGGTCAGGTGCCTGTTGCCTATTTGTAGGAAGTACCTGTTATTTCTCCTTCAGAGGAGAGGCCACATCACCATGCATAAGGAAATGTCAGTTCCAGCTCTGGGTCCAGGGAATACCAATGCAAATTATTTCCTTTCCAATTACAGAACACTCTGTTTAGCAGTGAGTTACTTAGAGTATATAGCATTAACAAGAATGTAGTTACGATTATTGAAAATGAGTTGAAGAAAATCCGCCTCAATTAGCCTAAATATAAGACTGGAGAAAAGTTGTGGTACAGGTAGAATGCCCTCTTTTCTTTAATATCAATGAAACCCGAAAATGAAGCAGGTAAATTTGTGGAGCAAATAACAGCAAAAAAAACAACATTCTTTTATAGAGGAGAATTGTATTTTCTAGGAAAAATAAATTTTTGAATGGCAAGTGAGTTTTTTTTTTTTTCTGTAGTTTCTATTAGTCAAGATACTTCTTTAGGTTTCTGAATTAATCGATCTGATTATTCACTGTGCTGGATGAATTTGGCTAGATTAAAAAAAAAAGGTGTGGTACCAACTACTTGCCTTCAAGGTGCTTGGCTGAATGAAGAAACAAAATGGATGTATCTATGCATATCTGAGATGGAGTAAATGCACAACTCCAGGCTATTAACTGTAAATCCCAGTGAAAGAAGAGAAAGAAGAGATCACATAGCCCGGAGTGGGAAAGAAGGCCTCAGGGTTTTGAATTTATTATTACTTGCTTTAATTTTCTAATCTCACAAGGAGATCCAAGCCTATTCCAAAAGGTTAAAAACACACTAGGACTGGTGAACTTTAAAACATCTGATGAGTTTATTTATGAAGGTAAAGGGAATTGGCTTTAAAAGTGTTTGTTAGGCAGGTAAAATAATTATTCAGGAGCAAAACTATCCAAGGCCTCACTAGAAAACTTGAAAGGGATATCATGATAAAAATTTGCATTTAAAAATTTAAGATACATTTACCTAGAAGATCATCCATTTAACCAGTTCTGTTTAATTAATTACTTAGCTGCCATAAACCCTATTTCATTTGATTCTAATCTGTTAGGTGTTTAAAAAGAATTGAGTTGAAAGAACAGATTATGAAAGACACGAATCAGCTTTTTTTTATGAGAGAAAAGAGTCTCAATATTTGTGTTAACTTGGGGGATGACAACCTTTCTGCCTATTAGGGCTATAAAATGAGGAGGCCATATGTGAGGTGCCAGTGGCGAAGGTATATCTTTATATTGTTAAGGTAGTTTTGATATTTCATCTGTAACATTATATATTTTTCAAGTCAAAGATAGAATAAATATGACATCTATTAATGTGTTTTCCTCCAATTCAAATATGAGCCATTCAGTATTTTCCATCATTTCAAATATTCTGCCACAGTATTCACAAATTTCCTCCATTAGTTCATATAATCAAGATTTGACCATGCATATATTATAGCTAAGAGACAGAAACTAATGTATGCATCAAGAAGGAATCATTAATAAATACAGTTGTCAGAATTTACTTCATAATTTTATTTCAAGGGACAATTGGGTTTCAACTTAAAATCTGCAATACAAGTGATTACAAATATAAAATATTTGAAGATATAGCTAACATGCAAACAGGGTTTTTTTGGCCTTGTAATGAAAACCGAAAGTTTTAATATAAATAAGAAAATTTTCAGAATCAAAATAATGGATTGTTGCGGTTATTAGTTATCCACTAATTCACTTTTATTTTGTCAGTTTTCAAAACTAATTTTAAGTAGTTCCACAAATAATTCAAAGTAATTTGACATGGATGAAAATAAAAACTTAAAGAAAATGTTCTGCTTCTTTTCTGTAAGGAACCCAGCACTCACAAGAAAACAGAATTACTATGATTTTTTTGAGCAACAACAGAAACATGGGTATTCAGAAGCTATAAACTACCACTCTGCGTTACTAGTAGAGTTTTGGCATTCACATTCCACCAGTATGTTTCAGTGCCTGTGTCATCATTGGAGACCATTCTCATTTTTTGCCTCTTCCCCATGTCCTTATTTCTCCAAAATGTTCAAAGAGAAAGGTGTGTGAACATTACAGTTGGAATATTAGGATACTCAGAGCCATTTCGTTGTCTAAATCATCTGTGTCTTCATGTTTGACATTGAGGCATTAGACTATTTGACAAGTTAGAAAGCAGGCAGGAATTGTAAAATGGCAGCTCCTGAAACTGAAGTAGTTACTCATCGTTGCCCCAAGAGAACCCAGACTGTTCTTATATGGTCATAAAACTAACGCAGCAAGAATTCTACTCCCCACCCTCCACAACTCTATTGCCCTCAGATGGAGTGGGGTGAAACTGCGTTTTCTAAGTTTCAGAAAAGTTTCCTTTGGCACAGTAAGATAGTGGGAGTACACAGGTGGCTTGTTCTCTTTCTCCTTTGTTTTTAACTTAGCTTGCAAAGAAAGTTCACACTATGTAAAGATTTTCACAGTTATGTACTAACAAATCTGGAGGATTTGTTGCACTTATGCAAGGAAGTCAGATTTGAAAATAAAACTGTTTTTCTGTTTGTGGGCACAGGGATGAACATATGGCCAACACCTGGAATTTATAGAAGCCTTACCCAATAAAACCTCCTGAGACATTCCAAGAATGACAACACAGTGATGGTGTGGAACAGAACTGCCAAAGGTAATCTTCTTCACCTCTAGTTTCTTTTAAAACAGAAAACATAAAACTAACAACTTAGTGCCCTTCAAATGCTTATGAAATGTGCATTAAAGAGGTGGGAACCCAAGTTCCCTGACAATGGTGCCATTATATCATGAATGTGAGTGTCTTTCTGGATTGTCTCAGAAAGAGCTGGTTTATGAGGAAGATGACTGATTGGTAAGCACACTATTAAAAAGGAGAGTAAGAGTGCAAGATCAAGTTCAAAGTTTGCAAAGTTTTACTTAGAATGTTTTATAATGGAAGACATTCTTAAGTGATAAAGCCACATACAATGTAGACATTTTTTTAAAAAAACAAATCTGTTAAATCTATCTGTAACTTTGGGAAATGTCATTTGTAAGATGACTCGAAGAACAATATAAACTTTAAAACTGAAATTCCCAATCAGAAGAAAAGTAGATGAGATAAAGGATGAAAAAAAAAAGGATTAGACTAGCACAGCTTTAAAAATGTATGTTTACAAATGTAAAACAAAATAATATACCTGAAATATTTTCTGTTTTACAAACAATATATTGCCAAAAATGTTTTAATTTTCAACAAAATCACAATTAAACAAGATCCCAAAACTCTCTTTGTCCCAGTTCAGACCTGAGCAGTTCAGAATATCTAAACCAAAATTAGTACAATAATACTAATTAGTACATTTTAAATTTAATTTTTCTTTCTTTCTTTTCATTTATTTGAAAGGCTGAGAAAGAGAGAGAGAGAGAGAGAAAAGAAGAGAAACAAAAAGAGTTCAGTCCTCAAATGCCTACTACAGCTGGAGGCTGGAGCCAGGAACCAGGAACTCAGCCCAGGTCTCCCAAGTGCATGGCCGGGACTGAAGTGCATGAGCCATCACCTGCGCACATGAGCACGAAGCTATAATCTGAAGTGGAGTCTGCACTTGAACCCAGGATTCTGAGATGGGATGTAAGTATCCTAAGCAGTGTCTTAACTGTTGTGTCGTTGTTAAATTAAAGACATCTCTGTCTAAAACTTTACTCCTTTTCTCCAAGTGTCAAAGTTTTGTAAGCAGAAGAAAAAGGTTATTTCATCTACAATCAAGCAGAAATAAACTAAGTGCTATAAAAACCTCTGAGGGGCCAAAAGGAAACACAAAACATCTCTTCTTACTGGGCCTCCCAGAAAACCAGCCACTGGATACTCTCAACAGCTCTCTGATAATGTGCCACTACCAAAGCAAACAGCAAAGTAGAAATTAAAAGCAAAAAGTTGCAGGGCTGGCACAGCCTCTGCCTGTGGTGCTGAGATCCCATAGGGGTGCTGGTTCATGTCCTGGCTGCTCCTTTTCTGATCCAGCTCTCTGTTATGACATGGAAAAGCAATGGAAGATAGCCCAAGTGCTTGGGCCCCTGCACCCACGTGGGTGATCTGGAAGAAAGTCCTGGCTCCTGGTATTGGATTGGTCCAGCTCTGGCCATTACAGCCATTTCCGGAGTGAACCAGCGGATGGAAGACCTCTCTTTGTGTCTCTCTCTTTCTCTGCCTGTAACTCTCAAATAAATAAGTAAATCTTAAAAAAAAAAAAAAAAAAAAAAAAAAAAAGGAAAGCAAGAAGTTGCTCTAGCACATAGAAGAGAAGAAACCACAGTTATCTCAGAGCTGAGCTTTCAGTAAAGAGGGCATGAGGGTACAGAAGTGGCTGGGAATAGCAGGTATATACCTGCTAAGGAAATAAACAAATACTCTGTGGTGGGGGAGAAGGCTGTTTGGGGCAGGGCAAATAAGAGTCAAGAGTCAACAGTGGTGACTATGTTTTTAGGTTATTGTCTTAGAGATCTTCTTCAGTACTCTTACGATTAGAATGATCTCTTACTTCTAGCAGAATACAATGGAATGATTTTTTTAAGTTTACCTTGTGCTCCTTTTTTGCTCAAAGAATCTATGAAAATTACCCACTAAGTAAATTACCATTTGGGACATTTAGATTATTTTTAATATGCATGTTAGAAAGGTTAGTATGGAAAAGTCAAAAGGTGAACAGTGTTATGAAGAGTGAGAATAAAGGGCACCCTCATCCATTGTTGGTGAGAATGTATATTGGTACACTCATTACAGAAAACAGTCAGAAAGGGGCTGGTGTTGTGGCATTGTGGGTAAAGCTGTTGCCTGCAGTGCCAGCAACCCAAATGGGCACTGGTTTGAGACCTGGATGCTGTACTTCTGATCCAGCTCCCTGCTAATGCACCTGGGAAAGCAGCAGAGGATGGCCCAAGTGCTTGGATACCTGCACCCATGTGGGAGCCCTGGAAGAAGCTCCTGCTCCCTGGCTCTGGCTTGACCTATCCCCAGCCTTTGTAGCCATTTGGGGATCTAACTAGCAAATGAGAGATCTATCTGTCTCTCCTCCTCTTTTCTCTGACTGTCTCTCTGTAACTCTGCCATTCAAATGAATTACTTTTTTTTTAAAAAATAAAATAGCTCAGATATTCCTTTAGAAATTAAAAATAGAACTACCATGTGGTCACACAATCCTTCTGTAGGGTACGTAGACAAAGGAAATGAAATCAGTATCTTGCATACATATGTGTGTGTGTGTGTGTGTGTGTATGTACCTCTGTTTGCTAAAACATATTCACAGTAGTGATGATATGGCAACAAAATATCCACTGGCAAATAAATGGGTAAAGACAAGAAGGTATCTGTATACAATGGAATGCTATTCAGCCTTCAAGAAGGGGGTATTGCTGTTATGGGAAAATGGTGGTGGAGAAATTATTATTACCTTGATTCTTTGTTTAAACAGGGAAGAATTCCTAAGCTGACAAGCAGAGATTTAAAAAGCAAGATTTATTAAGAGTCAGAGACCTCCAGCCGGATCGGCATGGAGGGGGCTTCTAAGAGAGGAAAAAACCCAAGGGACCCTGGGCACTGGGGTTTTTAGTACAGTTTCAAAGGAAAAAAAAAACTTGACAATCAGATTGGCATTCAGTTACCAGGCAAGGACAAAACCCATCCCAAGACCTGACTTACAGTCCTTTATCCTATCTGGCTTGCTCATGATAAAACAGAAGGGTGGGATAATTTGTTTTCACAATAAACTGGGAGCTCAGAAGGATGGAGTCAACACTCCTTTGCTATTCTTGTGATAAAATTGGATGCTCCCAAGGAGTGGGGTTGGGAGGCAGGCACTTCTGACCTTGCTAAGGATAGCTTTTGAGGGCAACATTTTCCACCCTCAATTTCCAGACTGCCTATTAAACTCATTCGACTCCTCACATTGCCGTTTGCAGCAACATTGGATGAACTTGGAAAGGCATGATGCGAAGTGTAATAAGCTAACTAAAGAAAGAAAAATACAGTGTGGTCTCAGCTATCTGCTGAATCTAAAAGCATTAAACCGTCTTGAAAGTCAAATAAATAGAAACAGAGGAAGGATGGTTCCCAGGGGTGTGGGGAAAGAAATAGGCGGTAGGTCTAAGCACAGGCATTTGCAGTTAGGCAGACTAAAGCTAGAGACCTAATGTACAGCATGAGGATAATAGGTAATACTATTCCACTGTGTACTGAAAATTTGCCAAGAGAGTAGATTTCAGGTACTGTTACCACACCCAAAAAAACAAACCATGAAAGGTGACGAATATATATGTTTGTAGTGCCCATTTCACTATATATATATATATGTGTGTGTGTATATATATATATATATATATATATTTGACAGGCAGAATGGACAGTGAGAGACAGAGAGAAAGGTCTTCCTTTGCCATTGGTTCACCCTCCAATGGCCGCTGCGGCGTGCTGATCCGAAGCCAGGAGCCAGGTGCTTCTCCTGGTCTCCCATGGGGTGCAGGGCCCAAGGACTTGGGTCATCCTCCCGGGCCACAGCAGAGAGCTAGCTGGCCTGGAAGAGGGGCAACTCCCAGGCCACAGCAGAGAGCTGGCCTGGAAGAGGGGCAACCGGGACATAATCCAGTGCCCCGACCAGGACTAGAACCCGGTGTGCCGGCGCCGCAGGCGGAGGATTAGCCTATTGAGCTGCGGCTCCGGCCCATTTCACTATATATTATTGCATAATTAAAAACACATTGTCCACCAAACTACATAGAGTAAAAATACAAATTTGAAAGGCCTAACCAGTCCTAGAAAAGATTATTTTTCTTTTACTCACACCTCAATTTTATCGCCTATCCTTGGGGAATAAACAAATAGAAAACAACATATGACAGTCTTTCTCATAACTCATCAATCATTACCTGGAAGCTGATGTCTAACAAAGATTTTCAGATTAGTCTGGAGCTGAAATTTTGCTTATTAAAAATGTTATAGGAGTGATACCTTGTATCTTTTCAAGGGTATCTTTCATTACATCTGTAATTCCTTTCTTTTATATGTTCTAATTGATTTGGCTTAAATTGGAATATAATTGTAACAAAATAAAATAAAGTCTTCATAGAAAATACTGAGCAGTGTTCTTTGGCAAAAATTTACAGTTATAACTACCCATTAAGGATAAAATAATAGAAAATAGTTATAATAGCAAATAGATACCAAAACAAAATCACAGAAAAGAGTGACCAAAGAATGCTGAGGAGAGTTTGTAGCAAATACTGGTCATAGAAAGCATTAAAATTTCTTAGCCAATGCCAATCATTAAAGTTAATGGAAAACTCATAGCAACTGCTAATAATTGAAGTCAATAGAGAATTGATAGCACATGCTGATCAGCAATGTTAATGGAAAAATTCTCACTCCAAACTGCTCGTTTTCAGATGTCATCTCAGAATAGCAAAAAGCTGTAAGTGTGAGTTTTGACTCTTATGTTGACATTTTCCATTTCTTAGTATTAATCACATGTATGTGATGTGAAATAGGCACAGCCTATTGTGGCAACAGGGGTTTAATTATGACTCCAAATTGTATTTGCAAAAGTGTATTTCTTATGACTTAGGTGCCCTGAAAATGGAAGTGATCACCTGCTAATTATGCACCAGATCCCTGAGAGCTGTCTAGCAAGAGAATCTGGTTTGCACATTTGGAATTGCGAAAGGGCCCTTTTCTTCTTAGCAAGTAATTAAATGCCACTGGTGTCCTCAATTCATGAAGAAATCAACAATCTCTCAGATGACAGATAGCATAAAATACATATTTTCTTACCTTTTTTCTAAATAGACAAGATTTTTTGCACTAGATCATAGCTCTGCATTTATATCTGTTATTTCACATTTACTGGGCTCAGTTACTATGTTGTTCAGGATAAGCTATCCATGAGCATGATGACAATTCAGGTAGCATCATTTGGACTGCCAGCAATCGTGCTTGTAAACTTGGGACCAGAACTGATGGTCTGTAGCTAGCTAATATTTGCTAGCACACCTTCTACTGCAGTTGCACAGCTTTGTGTTTTCCCTAAGGATCCCTGTACCTCCCAGGTTCTGCACATTTGCCACTCCCATCCTCCTTCCTGTTCATTTCCCTCCATTCTACGTGAGTACCCAAAGCTCATTTATCCTTCAATGTACACCCCAAATTATATCTCAGCTATAGATATTCTTTGTTTATCCTCTGATTTCACTTATTTACATAAACAAGAAATTAGTCTGGAATGCAAATTTCATAATATCCTGTATTTTTGACATATATTGTTATTTAAATCTTACTTGGCCTAACGGATATCACACAACCAGATGGTAAAACTTTGTTAACAAAAGATCTCATATTTCTTTGTCCTGACTACAGTACCTACATCTCAGTGACTTCTACAAAAGAAAGCAGCATTGAAAAAAAAAATGAGAGGAACACTGGAACTAGAGATGGCTTTCCTAGGTTTAACAATTAGCACTGCAATTTGAATTCCCTGAAAACTCCTCTAAGTTGCCAGTGCCTCGTGAGCATCCGTTCTCTCATCGAATGGAGTAGAAGAATTCTTGAGCTGTTCACCATGCACATTTTTGTTAGAAGCAAATGTGAGCAGGCTTTGCAAATGAAGGTGGCCCCTGACTTTATGATGGAGGGGAAGTGATACACATTCAGTAGCCACCACACTGTGAATTGTGGTCCTTCCCAGGGCCAGCAATACGCAGTACAATCTGCTCTCTCCAGTCTGGGCGGTGGCAGAGGGCCGCAGCTCCCAGTCAGCCATGAAATCATGAGAAGAAACAATTGACACTCTTGTGTGTGCTGTGTTCCTTAGCTGGGATGCTCTGTAGGTTATGCGTCTTAAATGAAACTTCAACTTACAATATTTTTAACTTTGGGGTGTAGTGAGCTGGAACCTCCATGCATGTCAGGAAGCACCTATGTAACTCATTATTATGATAAGTGTAAGTACATATTTGAGCATTGAGAACTATTTTTTTACTTCTTATGAGAGAAGAAAGAACAAAAAAATCTCCCAAATGTGAAAGTTTGAAAAACAATATATACATGGCTAAAGGAAAGGAACAATGAAGTATGAGGGTGACGGGAGATATCCCCCAGTGAGTTCTAACAACTATTTAGGAGAGATGGTCTATACAACTGGAGCCTGATATAGTTTGAAGCTCACCAAACTCTACAAAGATGGAATAGTTTTATATTGTTCAAACAAAGGATCAATTGCTGCTCTCTAGAAACTTTGGCCTGGTGGTTAAGACGCCTGCACCTCCTACTGGATTCAATACCTGCCTCTGGTCCAGATCGCAGATTCTTACTGATGCAAACCCTGGGAAGCAGCAGGTGATGGCCTGAATACTGAGTTCCTGACACCCAGGTGGGACATGTGGATTGAGTTCACAACTCCTGGCTTTGGCCTTGACTCAGTGCCAGCCATTTTAGGCATTTGAGAGCTGAACTGGTGAATGGGAAAACATTCTCTCTATCTTTCTTTCTCCCCCCCGCCCATTCTCTCTTTCTCTCTCCCCCTCTCTTTCTATCTCAAATAAATAAAACTTAAAAGAGAAGCTTCAACCTAAAAAAAAAAAGTAGAAACGTCTTTTCTGCTTTTTTTTTAATCTAACATAGACATTTGTGAGCTAGAACATATGAAATAGTTCATATTCTAAACATAAATCTTGACCTTCAGCTATCCTTTGTTTTGATGGAAAGGAAAAAAAAATAAGGATGGCCATAAAGGCTCCAGCTCTTGTACCATGTTGAAATGATAATATATAATTATCTTTTTTTTTTTTTTTTGACAGGCAGAGTGGACAGTGAGAGAGAGAGACAGAGAGAAAGGTCTTCCTTTGCCGTTGGTTCACCCTCCAATGGCCGCCGCGGCCGGCGCACCGCGCTGATCCGATGGCAGGAGCCAGGAGCCAGGTGCTTTTCCTGGTCTCCCATGGGGTGTATAATTATCTTTTGAATGAAATGCAAGTCATAGACACAGGAAGCAAAATGGAAAACATTAACCTCATCCAAATAGGATACAAATCATCTTTCACTTTTATTTTAACAGTATGATCAAAAAATAAAATTAAGGAAAAACCAGAGGATTTTTTATACAATAGTAAAGATAAAGAAATATGCAGGGATTAACACAAACGAACTGCCTCCAAGAACCAGACAGGTATGCAAATGAGTGAAATGCATTTTGTAGTAAGTAGATCTGAAAAGTGTGAAAAAAATTGTAAACAGTTGAATTCAAACTTTTTAAATATTCTTTATGCCACGCAATAGCCTCTATTACAGAATACCCAAACATGCTAGATAGACTTTTACAAACAAACAAAATGCATGGCTATAAAGATTAAAAAGAAAGAAAAATCATGAAGAACCAAGGAGAGGCAATAGCAGACTAAAGTGATCTTCGGAGAATATTCTGCTGGTGTTAACACAAAGGCTTGAGTTTTAATCTCCAGAAAAAGACAGACAATAGCACCTTAGACAAGCAAAAGTCAAAATACTGACCAAGACCCTTTGCATTGACCTCTAAATTTAATTTTACATGCCTAATAAAATTGTGTTTTGGGAAAACAATCCACAACAGAGACAAGAATTCTCTGATAATAAACTAGACTCCAAATGATACAAAATATTCCCCCAAGGACTATAACCATAAAAATGTAAACCTCACTACTTTGCCGTTAAAATGTTACATTATCTACATGATTTCCAAACTCTAAGCCTTGAATATTTACCAAAAAAAGAAGTGTGCCAGACCTTACCCTAGGTAGTTGGCAAAGCAACCAAATTACTTTTGGAAAAACATGGCTTCAACTCGTGAATGCGCCCAGAATCTGAAATTACATAACATCTGAGAGAGGAACAGCAGACATATCCCATAGCAGAATTAGATGCCAAAGAACTTAACAGAACCGAGAGTAGGCTACAAAATTGTTTCAAGTGGTACACGCTAGAGGTTTTAAATAACCAACTAGAATTTCTAGAGAAAAGAAGCACAGGAACTTAACAATTCAATGTATGTATTAACAATACATTAGACATAAGTGAAGAGAGAGATTATATAACAAAAAAGTTTTGGAGAAAATTACTCAGAATGCAGCACAAAAAAATCAAGAATAGGAAATGTTAAGTAGAATTTAAGAGTGCAAATTAGAGTTCCAGTACATGCATAAATTTACTTCCTATAGGAGAAAATAGAATAGAAAAGAGATATTGACATTATTCTTATTCAGATTTAACACCAGAATTTTCTCACCAAAAAGCATAAGTCACAAGAAAGATACTAGAAAATAAGTATACATCAATGTTTAATTGCAGAATGTGAAATTCAAAAAGAAGATTTGCAGGATAAAACCATTTACCACTAATTGATCACAGATTAAAAATTATGAAGGATGAAATTATGGAAAAAAATGACCTGACATGGACTTACAGTTTTACTGTGAATGTAACTGGGAAACACATAGGTTTTTGAAGAAAAGAGTGCATTAATCTAATATATTTTTAAAATATTGCTCTGAATCTGGAATGACTGATTAATTATAAGGGTACTAGCGATTTCAGGAAGACCAGTTCAAAAGAATTTGCATAAATCTTAGGCAAAAAATGATGGTGAAATGGAAGCAATGAGGGAATTGCTCAGAGATGGAGCATAATTTGGAGATAGTTAATACGTCTTGCTGAAGGATTGCGAGTGAGGTCGCAAGAAAGGCAAGCAGAGGTCATAGGTGCCAAGCCTGAGTAACTGAATGCACTGTGTTGCCTTTTATTAAATTGGAGATTCACAGGGTGGTGAGTGGAGGGGCAGAGGGAATGTCAAAACCCCTTACTTTTGTCTTAGTACTAACTGTGGGCTGGACACAATTCTTAGCACGTGGATATGTATTGACTCAATCAACCTTAACTACACCTCTGAAGGATGGCACTATATTGCCTTCTTTTTGAGATGAGCAAAGTGGGGTCTAGAGAAGTTATCTTCCTTGCTGAAGGTCACACAGTGATTGACTTCAAAGTCTGCAGTGACACTTGAGAAAATTTATGGGAAAATGGAATTAAAAGACAAATTTATTTTCCTCAAAGAATTTTTGAAATCCACGCACAGTTTTTTCATCATACATGTTTTTCCATGAACTTTTTTTTTTTTTTTTTTTTTTTTTTTTTTTGACAGGCAGAGTGGACAGTGAGAGAGACAGAGAGAAAGGTCTTCCTTTGCCGTTGGTTCACCCTCCAATGGCCGCCGCTGCAGCCGGCGCACCGCGCTGATCCGATGGCAGGAGCCAGGATCCAGGTGCTTTTCCTGGTCTCCCATGGGGTGCAGGGCCCAAGCACTTGGGCCATCCTCCACTGCACTCCCTGGCCATAGCAGAGAGCTGGCCTGGAAGAGGGGCAACCGGGACAGAATCCGGCGCCCCGACCGGGACTAGAACCCGGTGTGCCGGCGCCGCAAGGTGGAGGATTAGCCTATTGAGCCACGGCGCCGGCTTTTTTCCATGAACTTTTTGAAGACGCTTCATGTGCATGGGTTTTGAAATTCTTTGCAATAAAATCAACTTATCTTTTAATTCCATTTTCCAGACTTTTTGAAGTCTCCTCTTACACTTTCAGTTACTACTCTCACCTCCCTCTTAGGAAGTCTCATCCAAGTTGAAATACAGATTTGTAACAGGCTCCCCAAAGGAAGAGGAGGTTTTCCTAAAAACGCCATGATGAAATAGGAAAGTTAGGACAATTGTTCTCAACCTTTTGTGTGTTCTTGACCCACTCTTGAACCCTAGAACATTTGGCAGCAAATTTAAAAAGACTAAAAGATGAAGCAACACAACTGTTTTATGGCACAGCAGTGATTTCCAGTGCTAAGAAAAGCATCCTCAATCAAAGAACTTCCTCTTGACTGCCCCTCAGCGCTGAGCACAGCACACACAGAACCTTTTATTGCTCTACACATCTCAAAGGCTGTGGGAATGGGGCAGGGATGGAAAGAGCACAAAACATAGACTCATTCCCCTGAAAGTTTGCCAGAATTTAAGCTACATTAGACAGAAGTTTTTTTTTTTTTTAATCTTGTGTTTCAAATACAGCCACAATACCTAGAGCATTGCCTCAAACTTAAGAGGAACTTAATAAATATTAATTTTATGAATGATTGAAATTTTTACCATACTCTACTACAAAATGCCTGATGGTTCCCAAAAGTCTCACAGAAATGGCTGTTTAAACAAACGAAAACTCTAAACTAAATTAATGTAATAAACATTGATCAAAATTCATGGGCCCTGTGAGGGGCCGGAGCACGAGTAGCAATTGAACATGTTAAAACCATCAAGGGCCAGTGTCATGGTGTAGCTGGTTAAGCCACCGCCTGCAACACTGGCATCTTATATGGGCGTGGGTTCAAGTCCTGGATTTTCCACTTCTGATCCAGCTCCCTAAAAATGCCCTGAGAATAGCAATGGAAGATGGCCCAAGTTGTAGGTCCCCTGCACCCATGTGGGAGACTCAGATGAAGCTCCTGGCTCTTGACTTCAGCCTAGTCCAGAGTTAGCCATTGCAGCCATCTGGAGTGACCAGTGGATAGAGGATCTCTCTGTCTCTTTCTCTCCCTCTCTCTGTAACTCTGACTTTCAAATAAATAAATAAATCTTTTCCAAAAATGGCATCAGGAAAAATAATGTCCTTGAATTAGACCAATTTTATTTAAACAGACAAACAAAAAGATATGGATGGATTGAAAGAAGAGGCATAAAAGATAGGAAGGTTTGCTTTTAAAGACCTGATCATTTCAGTAAGGTCAGTACAAGCAGGCACTGCAAGATCATAGTGAAAGAAGAGAATGAAGGCATTAGGCATTTGCAGAAGTGTACACAAGACAGCTAACCAGTGGTGCTTGCTTTTGGAAAAGTAGCCAAGGATTACCGATTGAAGGAGGACAGTCGTGATGACTTTCTGTGAAGCTGGTGGGTCAGAGAAGCTGACTCATATATGACCAGTGATGACGGTAGCTTCAAGGTCAATTGTTCAGTGCCCAGAAGGCCATGATCCTGAGAAGTTCTCCTGGCACATTCTGGAAACAGTTCTCTCCATCTACAATATTCACCATTGCTTTTGCGCTTGTAGTCTGAGTGCTTTACATTAGGACATTTTCGTTTCTGGAGATTACTTGGATTTCACTTACTCATTTACTTAGATTTTCACTCTAAGTCTAACTGCATGGCTGGCTAGGCAGTGTAAGACTCTCCTGGTTGTAACTTGAGCTGTATCTTAGACCCAGGAGAGCATGCACACTGGACAGAGTTCTACATAGATAGGTAAAGATGAGATTTGCAGGATCCCCTATTCCTTCCTGGTGGAGTTATAGCACTTTGTGAGGATGAGAACTCTAGGCTTTGAGTCTTCGAAATAGGAAGCTCTGAAGTGTTTTGAAAGAATCTGCCTCCAGTGGTGGATGGCGTAATTGAGTACAGTCCAGTTTGCTCCCCTTTAGGAGCAGTGACATGGGTTCAAGATGGCCAGGACGCTGAAACCACGTTCTTCAACTCATCTTACAAAGGGTAAGTCTGAAAGAGTAAATTCATGCATCCCTGTTTTATCACATATGATTATTGTAACCACTGTAAGCAATCTCATGCTTTCTGTTTCCTTTTAAAATTATTGATTTATTTATTTATTTGAAAGTCAGAGTGAAAGGGAGAGACAGAGAGATATCTTCTATCTGCTGTTCACTTCCCAAATGGCCACAATGGCCAGGTTGGGCCAGACCAAAGTCAGGAGCTTCTTCCAGGTCTCCCGCTGGGGTGCAGGGGCCCAAATATTTTGGTCATCTTCTGCTACCTTTCCCAGGGCATTAGCAGAGAGCTAGATGGTGGCTTTATCCATTACTCCACAACACTGGTCCCATGCTTTCTTTTGTATTTTTTTATCCTTCAGAGCAACCAATATGGTACCATATTTATCAGGAAAACAAATCAACAACTGCACTCTCCATACAGATGGAATGTGGATGGATTCCCATTTCCTGGGTGTGTAGGTGATTGCGTATATGTACATATCAGTGTCTGGAGAATATGTGACTGTGAGTTTGATGTTCTCAGTTCACATTTTTAAAGTTTTAAGAAAACAAAAATAAGAAAGGCAACGTTATTTAAACTAGATTTCTTTTCTTAGTTCACAAATGCTGAGACGTTCTAAGAAAAGGATCATATCCAATCTTTCTAAAGAAATGAGCCAGACTTTTCTATCACTGCTTTTGACATTGGTTCCACGTGGGTGGTCTTTTATTTCACAGGACATATTAATCTCCCATTACAGGTGACAGCCACTACTGTGTGTCATCAGTCCAGGACAATAAAGCGACTCCAGAGTTTTCTTCTAAACTTAGTGACCAGGTTTCTCTACTGTGATAAATGTTTATGGATTCTTCTAATTACACGTCTGGTTTAAAGCTAAGATACCAAGAGAATACAGTTCTCTATTGTACAGTTCCCAAGGTTTTTCTATAATAATCAATTACCATAATGAGTTTTTTTAAAGCTTACATTCATCATTTTCTTAAAATATATAAACTACCCAGGATAAAGATAAATAGCCATGGCCAGCATAGCCTGAGGCCCCTTACCAAAGGCTCCTTTAAATCAAAATCAACCGGAAAACATGTTGGGTTTTATTTCAAAGTCAATTCTGCTTAAGTTTTAAAAAAATTGTGTAAAACACAGAAGGAGTAAAAGAAAGTCCATGACAACTTGGCTTTATAAGAGGACACCAGATAATGCATCATTATTGCAATCACCTCTGTGGGTCACATCTATTTGTTACGTGGGTCTCCCTAGCCAGCTCTTCTACTATTCAAACTAGAAACTGATTCTCTCTGTGAGTCTTTCCTCACCTGTTAACTTGTCATCTCCTTCTGTTCCTAGAAAAACAGCACTCAGACTGGGAGTTATTTGGCTTGGCTTCATCTAAACCAAAGTTTCTCAACCTTGGCTGTATTGCTATTTGGGGATGTGCAATTCTTTGTTGTGGGGAGCTATTTTGTGCATTACAGGATGTTAAGTGACATTGCTGGCCTCCATGCACCAGATGCTGGAGGCGGATACCACCCTTCTCTGGACTGTGACAATTAAGTGTGTTTCCAGACAATGACAAGTGTCCCTGGGGAGCAAATGCCACCTCTCCTTTGAGAATGACTACTCTAAACTCCATAAGCATTAAAATTGAGGAAACAATACAGTAGGACACTCCGGCAGCATAAAACACATTATGATATTGAGAAAACCAAGACAAACAATAGCGCACCAATTCAGTTGATTGGATCTTAGAAAGAATGAAATGAGGCGAGATTTGGGTGGTGGTGGAAGAGATGACAAAAAGGCATGCAAGTGTTTCCTGTGTCACTGACATTGATTATATTTCCAGGTGGTGCTACTTCTTAAATATGGACTTCCTACAGAATATAGTTTTCAAATACAGTTTTTCCCTACTCTCCCCCTTGATTTTCAAATATACTGTTGGGTTGTTATAATTGGCACTAGGAAGATGTATCTGTCCTCATTGTTCTGCGTAATTTAATACCTTAATCCAAAGTAGCTGTTATGTACTTACTTGTATACCACATGCTCTATGACAGCATGATTTCTGCCTCAAGCTATTATCCTACTATACTTTGAGGCCTCCAATAGGTGGAGAAACTGAGAGATTGTTAATGCAAATTTTAAAGAAAAATTGTGTTGTTTACTTTTATCCTTACATTGTGATATTCATGCTGTCATTTCCCATATCCTTCCTCATAAGGCAGGGGAGTTAGTACAGAACAATGGAAATTTTTAACAAAATTAGCTCAATCCTAGCTTTGCTTTGTTTTACCGGCATTACTCATATATCAGGCAAATCAAATTTCTGAGTTTGAATTTGCTAATACTTAAAGTGAGGGGAATGGGAGTTCGGTGCAACAATTAAGTCCTTGCTTAGCACATCTGCACTCAGTATCGGAGTTCCTGGGCTGAGTCCTTGCTGTACTCTCCCTTCTAGCTTTCTGCTAATGCACACCCTAGGGGGCAACAAGCGATGGCTCAAGTACTTGGAAACCTTTCACTCACATGGGTAACCTGGATGGAGCTCCAGGTTCCTGGCTTACGCTTGGCCCAGATTAGCTTGCTGAAAGCATTTGGGGAGCAAATCAGTGGACAGAAGAGATCTCTCTCCTGCAACTCCTTTGCTTACTAAATATATTGAACTTTTATTAATGGACTTCGTGACCATTTGTGTTGATTCATTTGTGAGTTATCTGATGCTTATTCACCTTTTGTCTGTCTCTGTATTTTCATACCTTCACTGGATTAGAAAAGACTTGCTATATAAAAAATAGTAATCCATGGCCACATGTGGTAAAAATTTTTTAAGTTTATAAATGAATTTTCTAAGAGAAGGGAAAATACCAAAGTAAAATCTTGATAAAATACACCATAGCCAACTCCCCTATTTTTCCTACAATAAAAGATAAGTAACCTAACATTTAAAATATATTTTCATAAATATATGTATATTTCATAGAATATGAAAACACTACAACAAATATTAAAGGACAATTTCAGAGCCATGAAACTACTGATTTTTATGTTTATTTTTATATTTTCACATTATACAAAGCTTGAAATAAATTTGCTGTTCTTTTATAATCAGAGCATATAAAATAGTTTTTAATGCAGTTTTAATTACTTTGAAAAGGTAGAAAAGCATGAATATCTGTAACTGTAATTTTTCTAAGATCTGATAAAGCAAGTTCTACATACACTAAGTGTAATTAGTAACTCTAATGATAATGATGGCAATTCTAAAAAGTGTCTCTCTAATATATTACTTTTTTATTATTTTCAGTGTTCTCAGTTCACAACATAATGAAACACTCTGGTTAAAAAGGTCCCAGGAAGAGAATCTGACCAAAAACTTCTAGGGTGGAAATTAGAAGCCTTAAATTTTCATTAAAACCAAAAGTACTAAAAGTATGTCCTTAGACAATCCACATAGTTTTTATAATTCAATCTCCCTGGATAATTAAAATATCTCCCTTCTATATCTCCTGCAAATGAGTAATCAAGAGAAGAAAAGATAAATGTTAGATACTACCAGATTAAATGACAGATCTGTGTTTTGGTTAATCCTATTTCCCTGAAAAATATTTTCAAGTGAAAACATATTGGGAAATAATATCAAATCATTAATTAAAAAGACTGTGATAAAGTTTCAAAAATTGTTCTATTTCTTTTTGTTAAAGAGAAAAATGTCCTAATATTTGAAGCACATGTATGCACATACACAGAAAAAAATCCGAACAATGAGGGGACTCCTAAAAGTATTTTGCATGATTAGTAACACGAACAACTGTTTTCCCTGTAATACCCTGGCTCACTGACTTTTGTTTTATTCAAAGTTATCATTCATACCCCTCCAATATTTTCAAAGAAATAATTTAGATACCTGCCAGAATCTCTAGTTCCAATGACATCTGAATATTTCCTAAAACTAAATGTAAAGATAGGTTTTCTCAGGTAACCTTCAAAATGAAGGCATCACCTGCAGATCCAAAGGAAAGTCAGGTGTCATCTTAAAAGATACAGATAAATTAGTGAAACCACAGTCCTCTTCCTCCAAGTAGTATTTTTGGCGTATCATAGACCTTAGGAGACATAATTTTTAGATAAATGATACTTGATTTGGTACTTATTTATGAGGGAAAATGACTGGGTTGCTTCCAAATAAAATATATCCTCTGACAGTGACTTATACAGAACATTGAGTTTATGGAAAAGGCAGTGGTCCAGCGAAATAACTTCTTTATTTATGTCAAGGATTTAAAAAATGCTACATTTAATTTTAATATCATGATGAGCAGTATTCCTCCTGCTTGCTAGGCCTCATTACACGCAGCATGTACAGTATTTGCCTTATTTAACAATTTTTATCAATCATTTAAGAATTGGCAACACACTCGAAGACAAAAAAAGAGAGTGATCCACACATAGCGTGCAGTCTCTTAGCTCTACAAAATTTGTCCTTCGTTGTTAAGAAAAAAAAAAAAAAAGAATAATGAAAATGAAAACAGAAGCAGTTTTGGAAATCCCAGGGTTTGTGACTTGATTCATTCATTCAACAAAGACAACTCTTGTTAATTGTATAAGTTACTGTATTTCCTGTGGACCACTTAGCATCTCTCTGCTTTTCTTCATAGTGGTTGTTTATTTTCATTTGTCTAATTGGATTTCTGTGAACAGTGCCTTCCTGCCACTCTTAGCCTCTCCCTTGTATCTGTTGTTTATCCTGCCAGTTCCTTCCTGAGTGAAGCAACTTTCATCAGGGATTTTCTAAAGTTCTCTTAAAATGTGAACACACAAAGAACATGCACAAAAGAGACACTGACATGGAAAGTTCCACCACCCAGAATAACTCTAGGCCAATTAACAATACTAAGAATTATGAATCATAACCTGCTAAATTGAACCCTTCATTCTCCAAAGTGTTACTTTTCTTACTTCACTGTTACATTTTAAGTTCCTCTTCTGCAGATATTTGTGTATGAATTTTAATGTTCATCTCACCTTTATCCTTACTCAAATCATTCATACAATCTTCTTTGAATTCTTGCTTTATACATTCTTACATGTATTTTTATATTTATGTACTGTTTAAAATTATTGTTAAAACATTGGCCTCATATTAGTGAACACTAGCTAAAGATTAGCTCTGGTCTGTTTCTGATTCTGGTCAGATACTTAACGTTCTCCAGGCCTTAGCACCTCTTCTATAAAATAAAAATATTTTTCTTAATATTGAGATAATAATTATCTATGAAAATAAAATACATTTTGCTGAGTAGTCAATAAATCTCTTTTTGATAGGAAATTTGAGATACTATAGGTAATAGAATATTCAAATAATATCTATTTTTCTCTTAAATTCTCACTTATTAATGTCTCCACTGCTTGAATAGAATATAAGTTACAACAGAGATAGGGACTTTAGTTACTCACTGTTAGACTCACAGCATTATAATAGTTATTTGGCATAAACTAAAAAAATAGGTAGAAGTGAATTTAAATGACAAATATAATTTCCATTTTTAAAATATCTTAGCAATCCTTATCAGTTCAATGCACTCTTTCTGATCTCATTAAAGATTATTTCATTCATAATAGAAATTAAAGAAATATGAAATCTCATAGATCAACTGTCTCAGAACTTCTTAAAGGGATACCTATCTTACTTTAAAGAAGAGTGCTTCAAATTCATCTAGCTTATTTTGCAAAGCAGAAGATCTGGGTAATTCATAAAAAACCATATTACAGCACTTTGGGATGATTTTTCAAAATGGTGAGTAGTATTGTAACAGTGTGATTCCCATTTGCTTTAATGGGAATCATGCTGCTAACACCGTACACAGTCTTTTAAAACATATCTCCAAGTATTCTACCACTAACTCTTGTAAGTAATAAAATGATATACTTTCTTTCTGGACATACAAACATAGTCTTTTCTATATCAGCATAATTACGAACTTTTGTTTTACCGTTACAGCTGAGTTTTCAATATGTAATCACCAGTTTCTTGTTTGTATAAAAAAAAACCTACCTTTTAGTGCATGTTGTTAGGATGTGTGTGCATGTGTATGTATTGTTGTTTTTAACATATTTGATTGTGACAAGGCAGTGTTGTTCTGCTAGGACAAAAATATTTCTATAAGTATGTTTGCAATTAAAAACCACTCACTGAGATATTTATTTATGTCCTGGATACAACTCTGTAATACTCGTATAGGGTTCTAGTTTGGAAAAAATATGGCAGTGTGATGACTTTTTGTTACAAAACAAATACAATCTCAGCACGTTATTGGTCTATTGTAAATATATGATTTTTAATAAAATGAGATTAAATAGTTAAACATGTCTTTGCCAAAATATATTAGTTATGACCTGCAATATGCTTATAGTCCTAAATTTCTTCCCAGTATAAGGTGTCCACTGTGCCAGATTGTATGATGACTTCACAATATGGGCAAATGTTCACAAAAAACCATAAGGTGATTTCTAATAAAGTCAGTTATTACATAATACAAAAAACCATTACATAGTAATTCATTTCAACAGTTGGAAAACATAATTGAAAAAAGTGAATAGGCTAAATACATTAAGCTCTGAATTTTTTTGCTAGTACTGAAGCAACATTCACAATGTATTTTATTATCATAGATTCTTAGCACTAGAAAGAATATCAGTGATCTCATAGTCCAACTTTTCCTTTTTTCTCCCTATTTTGCAGATGAGCAAACACAAAAAATTATTAAAATATATTTTTCATATTAAAAGTCCTATTAATATTTAGCCCTAAAACCCTCAGTTTACTTTTAAAATATTTGTAAAGGTTTGCTCACAGAAATTTGTATAGAGAATTTATCAGTTTGTGGACAGTGTAGGCTTCATACTCTCCCACCACCATAAACGAGTGAATATAAAATGATTAAACAGGGGCAGGTGTTTGGCCTGGTGGCTAGGATGCCTGAGTTCAGTAACTAGTTCTGATTCTTAGTTTCAATTTCCTGACAATGGATACCCTGGAAATGCTCAAATTACCTTTTTCTAGGTTTTACTTAATATTTACAGCCTGAATATCATTAAGATTGATTAGTTTAGAGCAGCTATCTTTCTAGGCAAATGGAATCAGCAGTGAATGGTTAACATATATAGCCTTGTTGTGTGCGAAAAACATTACTATGTTGAGAGTAAGCTACTAGAAGTCCTCAAGAATTTTTTAAAATCTCACTTCCCTGGTTATCTATTTGTCATATTGCTCTCTAGAAAGGCAGTGGAACATGATTATTCATAGCATGAGTTCTAAAATATGTTCATCAGTTGGAATCCTGCTTGCCCTTTTCATTAGTTGTGTGGGCAAGTTACATCACCTTTTCAGGCCTAATGAAATAATGAAATAGGAATTTGTTCATCCATGTTCTCTTCTTACCTCAATGGACAGTACATAGTAGATGCTCACTAAATGTCAATACTATGTTTATTGTTTATTATGACCATTTTTACCCATCTATATAGGAACACATATTACAGGGTTTCCTCTATCCCCTCTCTATTTCCATGCTGAGATCCTCAACCTTGACTTTGCTTTGGTGACCTGCTTTCGTTCTTGCTTTCCTGACCTTAGTTCTTTATTTTATCTTCTGTTCTGTAAGTACATGATCCTTATCTTGACAAATCCAACCTGACAACCCAACCTTAAATCCTGATGTTTGATAATTTACCTTGATACTTTTGATCCTATAGTACACTCTGACTCAAATAAATCTGCTACTATAAGGTAGAAGTCCAAAATTTTTGAAACACAAATGTTGTATTAACTTTTTAACAATTTACCAAAAAATAATAACATTTGCTGTATTCTTGGCAGGAAAACTCCAGCTACAAGATGCTAATGGAGACTTGCAGCCCACCTTGAAGTATAAAGATCCAGTGACTGATGGAGTTCATCTGCTGTCACTAATTTTCTTGGTCAGAGATTATAGTCCCAACCCAGCATGCCATCTAGCAAATGTCTATACTTGGATATGGAAGACAAAAGGAGAATCCAAAGGCAGAAGACAAAAAAAAAAAAAAAAAAAAAAAAAAAAAACACCTCGTGAATGTAATGAATCAATACAAATCCATCACTGCTATTGGAAAAGATGTCACGAAATGATTGTCACAACAATAACTTCCATTTATCTCTTTCTCCTTACACCCTTTTGTGTATGGCTCAAGCCGCTGTTTGTACAACCTGGATATAGAGATATCATTTTGCAAGAATTCTGCACCGTGGATAATTGAACAAGCATTCACAGACCCTTTATAATAGTACTTTATTTTACACTCCTCACAAATTCTTTTTTTCATCTTTGCTATCAGTTTGCTATCGTTAATTATTTTCTTTTTAAATTTATTTATTTTTATTTTGTCAAATTAAAACTACATATTTATCACATACAAGATGTCCTGAAATGTGTATATAGTGTGCAGATTATCAGATGCATGACTTCACATACTTTTCATTTTTGTGTGCTGAGGACATTCAGAGTCCACTTTCTTAGAATCTTCAAGAACACAACACATTGCTGTTAACCACAGTCACCAAGTTGTATAATAGCCTTCTTTAATTTATTCAAAGAAATGTGTGCTAATTGTTCACTCTCTCCCCAAGCTTTCATCTCACCCACCCTGACAAGCCCTGGTAGCCACTTCCATAGGTTCAACTTTTCAGATAATACAAATATATGAGATCATGAGGTATTTGTCTTCATGTGCCTGGCTTATTTCACTTAACATAATGTTCTCTAGGTTTACCCATGTTGTCACAGAAGACAGGATTTCCTTTTCTATAAAGGCTGAAGAGTATTCTATTGTGAATATTTTCCACATTTCCATTGTCCATCCATCAGTTGGTAGATACTTAGCTTGTTTCCATTTTTTGCTATTGTGAATGGTGTTGCAATAAACATGGAGAACAATCATCTCTTCAACATATTAATCTCATCTCTTTTATATATATATATATATATATATATATATTCCAGTATTAGAATTACTGCACCATATGACAATTACTATTTCACTTTTTTGAAGAACTTGCATAATGTATTTCTATAAGAACGACATTAATTCACATTACCACAAATAGAGTACAAGGATTCCTTTTTCCCCTGTTCCCCACATCCTCTCCAACACTAATTTTCTTTCACATTTTTGGTTTTTTGGATACCAGTCATTTCAAAGGTGTGATATAATATGTCCTTCTTGTTCTAATTTGCATGTCTTTGGTAACCACTGGTTTTGAGCATTTTTTTCATATATCTGTTGGTTATTTACATATCTTATTTTTAGAAACATCTGTTCAAATCCTTTGCATATTTGTTAAATCAAAATCTCACAAACTTTCGACTGAAAACCTCCTTGGAATCTGCAGATATGTGTTGAAAGGTGATGCCCTTGTGCCATTATTCAATTTGTGTTTTCACTTCACTTTTGCCCCCTTCAGAGTATCTCTAGTTGCCTTGTAGTAACACTGGCTCTTTCACAAACATTCACTTTGACAAAAAGTCATCCTTGACAATTGGCATAATAATACCGCTAACACTTGCATATACATATATATGTGTGTGTGTGTGTGTGTGTGTGTGTGTTCTGTAACAGAACATTACAGGCTGCCCACAGACAGTAATCCAAGCAGCTAGGAAATGTGTCCTTCCTTGAGTACCCAGGCTGCAAATCTCCTTGTGCACAACGATCTTCTGACTTTCAGACTGATTAATTGTATTTGGTAGCTGATACCTGAAACACAGCACTGAATATAACATACTGTATTCAATTGCTTCTCCCTTCTCATCCCCCTTTCCATCACCACCACTCCCTATTCCCATCCTAACACACATTTCGAAGGGAGTCAGAGGACTGGCTCTGTGCTAAGTGATATTTCCTACATTATCCTGTTTAATTCCTTTATGCAGATGAGAAAAGATGCTACATATTTCAAGGTGACATGGCTAGTATAAGGATGGAGACTGAACCCAGTTCATACAAGATCTGTCTAGAAATTCCATACCTTAGTGACTACACTGCATTGCCACCCTGTGAAGTCACTCAAATACCACATCCATAAAATCAATTTAATCTAGAATGTTTATATATTGGAATCACACTTTTGAAATTAGTTTTTCAAAAAAGTTACAGTATTTCCTAATCAGAAATTTTGCTTCCATGGTTAATCAACAGATATTTCTGTAGTACCTTGCTACATATATTTAAAAAATGACAGTTATCAGACATATATTGCTGACTTACACATACACACAAACATACAGAATGATCTAATTCTCAAGTGCCACAGTTATGTGCTCTTTTTTTTTTTTAATTTGACAGAGTTAGACAGTGAGAGAGAGAGAGACAGGGAAGGGTCTTCCTTCCATTGGTTCACCCCAAAAATGGCTGCTACGGTTGGAACTACACCAATCCGAAGCCAGGAGCAAGGTGCTTCCTCCTGGTCTCCCATGCGGGTGCAGGGGCCCAAGCACTTGGGCCATCCTCCACTGCCTTCCTGGGCCACAGCAGAGAGCTGGACTGGAAGAGGAGCAACTGGGCACCCATATGGGACGCCGGCACCGCAGGTGGAGGATTAACCAAGTGAGCCACGGCACCAGCCCTGTACTCTTTCTTCCTACTACTGCCTCATAGGAAGGAAGTGGACTTATTTATCCCAAAAACCAGAAGACTCTGAGACATGAGTTATTCATTTACAAAATGGGGTGGCATGAAAGAAGGTAAAGAAGGCTTTGCCACTTTTTGGCATTTAGTTTCCTCATCAATACAGTAAGAATTCATCAACAGCCTGTTACTTACTATTTCTTTTTTTTAAAAAAAAGATTTATTGATTTATTTGAAAGGCAGAGTTAGAGAGAGAGGCAGAGGCAGAGAGAGAGAGAGAGAAGTCTTCCATTTGCTGGCAATGCCCCAGATGGCTATAATGGCTGGAGCTGTGCCAATCTGAAGCCAGGAGCCAGTTGCTTCTTTCCGGTCTCCCATGTGGATTCGGGGGCCCAAAGACTTGGGCCATCTTCTGCTGCTTTCCCAGGCCACAGCAGAGAGCTGGATCAGAACTGGAGCAGCCAGGACTCGAACTGGTGCCCACATGGGATGCTAGCACCGCAGGCAGTGGCTTTACCTGCTACGCCAAAGTGCTGGCCCCTGGTAATCATTGTTTTTGAAATAAAGTCCTATAGTGACCCTTGAGTATATTAAAATTTGAGAACCACAGAGTAACTGGAGGATATTTAACCTAGTTCCAGTCTATTATTCAATATCAAGGAGCTCTTGATAGTATATATATCCTTGTGTATATATCAAGTCATAGTGTTTCTGTCAGTAGCTGTTTTGAAGCCTGCTTCTGTTCCAAACATTGACAGTGAATGATTAAAAACAAAACAAAACAAAAACAAGCAGCCACACATGGAAACCTGGCTCAAAGCCAGATCGGCATCTTCTTAGATCAGAAAATGAATGCAAATTTGGATTGGAAAATTGATTGAGTGTAAATGACATCTAGACTCCTGAGTTAGAAGCTGACAATAGGAGTAGGGCTCAGTTCTCGCATTCCAACCCTTCTGCTTAAAGCACGAGATGTGCACCATCCAGAGCTCACTGAGCAAGTTAGAATTCAGGCAGCGCAAGTCATAATTTTTGAAAATTTGGGGCTTAGGGCGGCAGGAAAATAAAGAACCATCCTATCACTAAGAACTAAGCCAAGAGAAGGAAAGAGGAAATCAGACCAAAACTAATCAAAGCAAACCAATGGAACAATAAAAATCTCCGACACAAAATGAACTTGCAAAGCCAAATTTTAAAACATATTAGGAAATTTCATGGAAATAAAGCCAGCCAAAAAAATCAACAATTAACAAAATCAGCAATTACAATATGAATTCGTTTCAGATAAAAATAATGTAAAGGGTGAGATCTGAAAAATGAATGTTGAAAATGTTTTTGATGCTTGTTCCATGCACTAAGAAAACTAGTCTTCTCTCTATTTCTCTCTTAGAGACTTCTCTTTCTCTCTCCCTTTCCTCCCCTTCTTCCTTCCTTTTCCTTCTTCCCATCCCACCCATATCTCCTATCTCCAAAATCCTCAGGATTCTTGCCTATGTATATGTCATAGCCCTGTATAAAAATTCTGTGAAATTACCTCATCAGAATTCAGAACTGCTGACAAACATTTTAACACAATATTTAAAAAGAGAACATTACTTCATTTTATTTCATAGAACTGAGATCAAATTAATGCTTGAAGTTAAAACATAATTCTAAAGTAATAAACAATACTCATGACTTAATCATTGGCTTTATTTATTTCTCTCTTCTAGGTTAAGTTCATAGCTTTAATTATATTGTGCTACATGGAACCTAATGTGTTTTCCCCATCACTTGTCTGAAATGTGGAATAAAAATTTAAAGGAAGGATACTCCAAACTTTACTACTGCAAAATCTACATTGTATAAATATTGTGCCATCATCTTTGTAAGTATAAATGACATTGGAGCTTTTTGAATACCCATGTGTTACAGACAACTACCTAGGATCCAATAGCAAATCCTGTCTTACTCTGATTGCAGAGGCGATGACCAGGATAGAAAGAAGTTGAGGTGACTTGGCCATTCAGAAGGTAGCAATATGAATTATCTCCCTATAAGCAATGTCTTTTCATGTGAGAAATAATAACATCATTGTAGAAAATGATTTTCATCACCTCTTGTAGGATATCCAGGAATTATCTGTATGAAAACATTGACAAGATAATAGATATGGTATTCCAGATTTGATTCTCACCTGAACATGATAAAGGCATGTAACACATGATGGGATAGCTAACAAATTATTTTAGAGTTATCTAATATTTATTAAAAGTAAGAGTAAATCTTCAAAAATTCTAAATGGTTCAGTCAACTTTCATTTCATTCTCAAAATCTGTCACAAAAATCTTTAGCTCTGGTTTTATATACAATGCTTAACTTGCATATAAACATATAGATTACATAAATGGCTTCGGTATCAAGTTCAATAAACAAATAGTTTATCATGTCTCATCACACTAAGTTAAGTGAGCAGAATGAAAAGTATAATAGGCAACAATAGATATTCAAGAGCAGAATGTGGAAAGAGCAATTCTTTGCTTTCCTCTTTTTCTTTCTTTGCTTCTTTCTATGCCGCTTTTCTTCTACAATTTGTTACTTAAAACTTTATTCAAACCTTCAAAATATTTATTACCCAATACTCACTGTGTGTGCTAAGAATATCCAAAAAAGAAGGAACAAGCTGGCTTTAGGTGGTGTTCAAATATGAAAAATGCACAAATTCTGCCTGGAGTGGCAAGAAAATCTAGCAGAAGGGTTAAGGAATCCTCAGAACTGGAAGATTAATAGAACATTGCAGTGTGGAGAAATAGAAGGAATCTGATCAAGAATAAAGAGGGAAAGCATCTATTTAGATGAGCCAGAGACACGAGAAAGCAGGTGTTTCCAAGCAATTAAGAGAAGCCAGGTCTTACCCTTGGTAATACCATTGTCATGGTTAATTCCATGTACCCATTTTGTTAGGCAGCAGTGCCCAGTTTTTGGGTCAAACTAGTTTATTTGTTGCTGTGCATATAGTATGTAGAATGTAGATGTGCTTACATTCCACAACGTGGTAGGCTTCATCCAAGCAATCCAATCTTACTGAAGACATTAACAGTAAATACGGCAGGTAGAGGGTTAACCCACTGCCTGTGATATCAGCATCGCATCTCCACACGCTAGTTCCAGGTCTGAGTCCCAGCTGTTCCATTTCTGATCCAGCTCCCTGATGGTGCTCCTGGGAAAGCAGAAGCAGTTGACCCAAGTGCTTGGCCTCCTGCACCCACATGGGAGACCTGGAAGAAGCTCCAGGCTGCTGGCTTTGGCCTCACCCAGACCCAGCTATTGCAGCCATTTGGGGAGTGAACCAGCGGATGGAAGACCTTTCTCTCTGTTTTTCCCTCTTTCTCTCTGTAATTTTGCATTTCAAATAAATAATCTTACACAAAATAAGAAAATGGAGGAGTCCTTCAAACCATTTTTTACTCTGCACAGAAGTGCCAAGAATTCCAGATGCTTCCCATCCTTTTTGCTGACATTTTTGCATTTTAAAAGTTCCCGAGGCACAAACAATGGATGCCCACTCTTACTACTTCTACTCAATGTTGCACTGGAGGGTCTGGTTTCTACAGCCGTCCTCCCTTATTTGTGAGGGAGCATTCCAAAACTCATGGATAGTACCTGAATCCCAAATGCAAGCACTGCAATACTAAGACAGTCAAATCATGGAGTTGATAAAACCCATCAGTGCCAGAAATAAGTGAATTGATATCCTATAATTATTTCTGTGTCAGATGGCAGGCTTTAAGTTTCCTGTTTTACTTTTGTTTTTTTTGTTTTTTTTTTTTTTGTTTTTTTTTTTTTGCCCCTCTTTTCTGTTTTCTTTGAGACAAACCACACTTTTTGGGGGGTATATTCTCTCTCTCTCTCTGCCTTTCAAATAAATAAAATAAATCTTTTATTTTTTGAAAAAGAACAAAACCAGGTTTTCCATTTTTCCATTGCAGATGGGATGATGCCTCAAGAATGTAACTTCGAAATCCTGCCTGTGTTTCTAGGATACTAGCTTATCCTACAAATTTCAGACTTGGGGCCAGCATTGTGATACAGCAGGTTAAGCTGCTGCCTCTGCTGCTGGCATCCCATACAGGTGCTGGTTTGAATACTGGCTATTCCACTTCTGATCCAGCTTCCTGCTAATGTGGCTGGGAAAGAAGTAGGAGATGATCCAAATGCTTGGGCCCCTGTCATCCATGTGGCAGACCCAGATGAAGCTCCTGGCTTTAGAGTGGCCAAATACTGACTCTTGTGCCATTTGGCCATTTGGGGAGTGAACCAGTGGATGGCAAAACTCGTTCTCAATCTCTCTCTCTCTCTCTCTCTCTCTGTCACTCTGCCTTTCAAGTAAATTAAAAAAAAAAAAAAACTTATAAAAAAGAAACTACAATCTATTAAAAATTGTTCTAAGCAATTACAATACATATAAGAACTAGCAAATTGAAGTTGGAGATAGTATTCTGTTATACAGAATAGAGTACCTTATTTTCCATAGTTAAATATATTATTGAATCAAGAAGAAGGCACTTTAGGCAGAAGCCCAAATTAAACCCAAACTTTTTTTTGATACTTTTTTTTTTTTTGACAGGCAGAGTTAGACAGTGAGAGAGAGAGAGAGAGAGAGACAGAGAGAAAGGTCTTCCTTTTTCCGTTGGTTCACCACCCAAATGGCCACTATGGCCTGTGCGCTGCGCCAATCTGAAGCCAGGAGCCAGGTGCTTCTCCTGGTCTCCCATGCGAGTGCAGGGCCCAAGGACCTGGGCCATCCTCCACTGCACTCCCGGGCCACAGCAGAGAGCTGGACTGGAAGAGGAGCAACCGGGACAAAATCCGGTGCCCCGACCGGGACTAGAACCCAGTATGCCGGTGCCGCAGGCAGAGGATTAGCCTAGTGAGCCTCGGTGCCAGCCTTTTTTTTTTTTTTTTTTGACAGGCAGAGTGGACAGTGAGAGAGAGAGACAGAGAGGAAGGTCTTCCTTTGCCGTTGGTTCACCCTCCAATGGCCGCCATGGCCGGCACACTGCAGCCGGCGCACCGCGCTGATCAGATGGCAGGAGCCAGGTACTTATCCTGGTCTCCCATGCGAGTGCAGGGCCCAACTACTTGGGCCATCCTCCTCTGCATTCCCGGGCCATAGCAGAGAGCTGGCCTGGAAGAGGGGCAACCAGGACAGAATCCGGCGCCCTGACCGGGACTAGAACCCGGTGTGCTGGCGCCGCAAAGTGGAGGATTAACCTAGTGAGCCGCAGTGGTGGCCGCCAGCCTTTTTGATACTCTTTACTGTACACTGCAATGATTGCATAACTGAGTTTAACCAGAATGGGCTTAAAACAATAAAATATTTTATTGAATTCATATTTCTTTTTCCTATTTTATTGCTTTCCACACAACAGCAAGGACATTATTATGGTCCTAATTCCTGAGTTTCATCTTCTGTAGCTATCTGTTCTTTTGTTTCTTGATTCTTCTTTCTTTTCCATATATTTTGACTATCATTTTCAGGCTCATCTTCTCACTCCTCTGCTGTGTGGATTGGGGAGAAGGCTAGGTTTTAGAGGGAAGGATGTGGAGGCCTTGCTTCACAGGCTATTTAACTTTCCAACATTGGAGAAGCCTCTTTCCTGGGTCTCAGGTTCTTCAATTAGAATAATTATATCTATCTTTCAATGAGATGCACAATTATAGTGAGAACTCAATAAACATTCATTCTCTTGAAATTTTTTGGTGATTTCCTGTTGTACATAGGGTAATTTTCTAATTATGTGTAACTCTAGTGTGAAATGGAATGAATTTTTCCATTGGATCCTAAGCTACTCTTCTATTTCTTATCCTGGGGCACTTTAGCATGAACATGGTGCACAGTCAAGACTACTCCACTTATTGTTCTAAGAATACATCATTTCCTTCCATTGATTTTGATTCATTACCAGGTAAACATGGATATTTTCTGGAATCTAGAGCTTATGCAACTTGGGATGTCTTCTTTAAGAAGAAAGGAAGGAAGGAAGGAAGGAAGGAAGGAAGGAAGGAAGGAAGGAAGGAAGCCAGAAAGGAGAATTATCAATACAACATAGGGTGTTCCTCATGCTTCATTTGCTTTCCAGTAAATCTGCCTCTGGCCATTGCATCCTTTAATCAGCTACATTCTTTCCCTTTTCTCTGCTTATTAAACATAATCTACTCTTAGTGCCTAAATAAGTCCTCCTCTTTTAAGACTGGCAGTTATTTCAAGCCCACTGCAATAATTTTTTCCTCGGAATTCTTCTAGTACTTATTTTCTCTAATTCTCCTTTAGCCTGCATCACATATTGTTTTATTTATTTGCTTGACTTACCTATGGGGTTGACATGTATTTATGGATCTATTCTATAACCAATTCACTGGTTCTGATTTTCTCACAATCCCTTCCAGCCCAACTCAGTGCTTTGTGAATGTAGATGCTTAGGATTTGCTTGCTGATTCAGAGGAAGGACATCTCCCAGGTCCTTTGCCTAGCCAAAAGACAACATAGATTTTATTGTTTTATTGAGATATGAAGTGTCCAATCATAATTTCAGGCACTAGACTCTCAGCCAAAACAAAAGTATTTCATATTTACATGCTAAGCAAAAAAATATAAAATTAATTGATAGGGATAATAATTTCCTCTAAAAATTAATACACATGACAATTGTGGACATCTACCCTTAATTTATGCTACATTTTAACATATTTATATGAGGAAAATTTTATGAAATTTTTTACAAAACAATCAGCCAAATGCATTTTATAGAGTCTTTTCCTGAAGAAGTCTAACTCTAAAAGAGTGTTATCCATATGAAAGAGAGTGTATTTCTAAATGAAGTGTCATTAAACGCGGCAGGAAGGAGAGCATTTATGCACCATGTCTTAAACCATCCTTCCTTCATTTGTACTGCTGTTGAAGTATATTTCTTAAGCCCTTGATGTGACTATATCAGTAAAATATAATAAATTAACATGAGTAATCCTCGACTTTTATTATACTGTATCTTTTCACATGAAAAGCATATAAGTAGGCATGAAATACCATGAATTTTCTACCCCTAACTGCATTATATAAAGAGCTGTCGTAGGCATATGAAGTGCTTTTAATCTGAATGAACTTCATTAGCTTTGGATTTAGTTGTGCATTCAGGGTACAAGTTGAAAGGCCTACCTGTTTGCTCAGGCTTTTCTTGGAGTTTGCCTGAGCAACACAGAAGGGATATAGTGAGATGGGATGGAGGTATTTTATGAAATAATTATAAGAAAAAGTGCTTTTGAACATTGACAGAGATCTATTTAACGGGCCAATGCATTTCATCTAAAATTCATCAGGAATTCTTCCTGAAGCATCTAGTTGGACCTTTAGGGAGTCTCCATTACCTGTAGGCCATGAGGAGCTCAAGATGGGGCACCATGAGAGTGAAGGTGCAGGAGGCAGAGGAAAAGTCACAATGGCGATAGTAACAAATGCTACTTATTGAGGACTTGCTCTAGGCTTGACATTATTCCAACTGCTGTACATGTCTTATTATATAAGCTTGCAACAACTTGCAAAGCATAGATGATTCTTTTCCTCATTTTATAGATGTCACACAAAGGTCAGAGAGGTTAAATAGTTTACCCAAGGCTACACAGTTAGGTACCAGTGGAGTCTAGATCAGAAGCCAGACAGTCTGGCACCAGAGGCACTCTTTAGCCACTCTGGTATGCAGAGAACATGAAATAAATAAATGATATATAAGATAAGGGCTCTATGTTTAAGAACTTTACATTTTAATTAAGGAATGGCTGTTATCTAAAAGCAGAATAATACATTACCAATAATGTACTACTTAGGAATAACTTACAAGTAAAATAAAGTGAAGTGAGAAGATAAAAAAACATACCATTATTTTAAAACACGAAGATAAAAGATATTGCCGTATGGAAGACACTTATTCTGCCAACCTACAAATGGCCCCAGGGACTCTGTTAGAGACACAGTAATACTACCCTAAGTAGAGGCAGGTGGTTAATTCCCCTGGGCTGTGGTGCTTGCCTGATCTAATGCTGCTCTTTAAGATAACACCTCCAACACTGAACGACAGAAGTGTGCCAGGGTTGTAGATGTGGTGATGAGTACCTATCAGTGGAGCTAACTGGAATCCATCTAGCACCAACCGTAGGTAAACCAACCACCCTTACAATACAGAAATCCACCAGCCTCTTTAACACGTTTATTTTAACAGGTGAACATTTACAATATGAATACTCCTTTAATTAGGAAAAACAACATGTTGAGGATACTCAGCGCTGTGATCCACGGTAAAAGCAAGCCCTGCTGTCTTTAAGCCAGTGGGTGTTATCCTTGCATAAGAACCCTAAGATCATGCCCTTAATTAGCTAATTATTTAGAAATTAGAAAGGAATCACTTAACAAGGAACACACACCCCATGATACAAATGACATAAGTGGTGAGTAAATTTACTTTCAAGAATTAATAAAGAGTGTCAATGAGCTACATATGGTATTCGTGTGTAATTAAAAACAAATTACAGTGTAGAGAAACATTGAACATGCTAGTAAATTAATCTACTCAATTAAAACAAAAAATCTCCCCCAAAATTTAAATAGAAGACATATGTATTTATGCATGGAATATGGAAGTGATTTCCATCTGTCTGACTCAATGTTTATTCAACAGAATCAACAAGACTGTAAACAATGTATGAAGACTGTTTCACTGACACTGTGGTAAGCTAGAAGACTTGAATAACAACCACAACCAGAACCACAACAGTAACAACAAAGCACACCCCTGCTAGTTTCTTTTGGCAATTTTTACCTCTGCTAATTAAAGATGATGAACTTAAAGAAGTAAAAATAATCCACCATACACAATGTTTCTCTCCTCTTTCTGTAGTTTTCTGTATAATAATTATATGAAAGGGAACAGAGCAACTTAGATTTATGAAGTACTATCCCATTTTCTTTTCAAAAAGAAAACATCCTGGACCTGATGGGCTATCATTTTATATTAAAACAACCAAAATTTATGCTGATGAAATTCATAGTAAGCCTCAGTTAACAGTCAATCTGATGTGCAATCAACTTGACTTTGTTGAAGAATAAATGGGGGCCCAGCGCTGTGGCATAGCGAGTGAAGCTGCCACCTGCAGTGCTGACATCCCATATGGGCTCCGGTTCCAGTCCTGGTTGCTCCTTTTCTAATCCAGTTCTCTCTCTGCTATGGCCTGGGAAAGTAGTAGAAGATGACCCAAGTCCTTGGGCCCCTGCACCCACATGGGAGACCCAGAAGAAGCCCCTGGCTCCTGGCTTCGGATTGGTTCAGCTCTGGCTGTTGCAGCCATTTGGGGAGTAAACCAGCAGATGGAAGTCTTTTCTTTCTGTTTGCCTATACCTCTCTGTAACTCTGCCTTTCAAATAAATAAATAAATCTTTTTAAAGAAAGAATAAATATAATCAAGTTAATAAGTGTGGTACTCTAGCAAAAAATGCAATAGATGCCAAAATGTGCTGTTTATGTTTATGTTATCTGCTTGAATCTGATTTTACTAGTTATAAATTGTTAGTACTGTTATGTACTTATCTGTTTGATTACTTAGCTAGCTACTTATTTTATAATCTTTATTCCTATTCTATCACAGTAAACTATAAAGATATACAAAGAAAAATTATAGATATGGAGAAAATTGATAGGATAGATAGGAAAATAAAGGCAAATAATATAAAATGAAGCCCACTATAAAAGTAACACACAAATATACAATATAATCTCTTATATATATATTATTAGAAACTGGATATAAATATGCCTCTGAGCTTCCTAGAAACCAATCCAAAGAGCAAAACATGGGCAGTTATTTAATACAAAATTCAAAAAATGAAAACCAGCATAATACATCATTTAAGTCTGAACAAAATTAAGTAGCCAATGAATATACACCATGGCTTTCCTAAATGTTTCAATATGGCTTGCTGGCTAAAGCTGGCATACCAATCATAATAATCTGGTTTGGTCTTCCATGGCGTGGAGAATTCCAAGGGCATAATTTGGATTATAGAAGAGCTAAAAGAGAGTCCGGGTTGTGGTTCTTAGAGTATGGTCCCTAGACTAGCATTATCAACATGACATGGGAACTTATAAGAAACCCAAACTTTTGCTTCACTTCAGACCTTCTATATCAGAAACTCTGAGGTGTGAGCAGTTTGTGAACATTCCAGAAACACTGCTTTCTACCACACTCTACATATTCCATGTTTATGTTTAAAACGTATTGAGAAATAGGACAAAATTCTTCAACAAGTGAAATCTTATCTGGTTTTAGGTTCATTTCCATATCTTATCCAGTGATATATCCCAAGCACATTACTTTACAACAGCAACTTTACTACAATGAACAAAATGAAGAGTTACACTCAACACAGCTTTTAATGTGACCACTCCTATCTTTAATATTTAATGAGCGCAAATACTTCAGTAATAAGACGCATGTCCTGCTGCGGTTAATAATCTGGTAAAAAAACTTTCCAGCAGACTTTTAAAAGGTGACTTAAGGAATAATATTATTTGCATGTTACTTCTGTTACCTTATCAAGAATAATCAATAGTGAATGTTAGGGTGTTGTATATTGGGTACCCAAAACACAGAAGCAAGATGTTCTAGTATTCCACAGCAGAGTGGGATACAGAGTTCACTGTAACGTGTTATAGTATAAAGAATTGGAAGAGAGGAGCTAGTAAGCTCCAAACACAATTTAGAAATGGAAAGGCTAGTTAACTAATTAGATGAGGTTGCTTTGCACATATGGATTAAAGTATCACATAGAAATGTATACATATTACATGTCAATCAAAAATGTTAAAAATAATAATAAATAGCAACATAGTATGATTCTATCCTATGCATACGTATTGTTCCCAAAGAAAACTTGAGGATATCTTACTCAAGATTTATTTGTTTCATGAAAATAATTGAGAGAATGTTTTTACCAAGTGTTTCTGAACTTTTTAAAAAAATCTCTGTTTATCACTGTCTTTGCAGAATGTATATATTTTTAGCTTAACAAAGAAAAATACGGTCACTTCTCATTTTATTATGCAAATCTGCACATCAAGATTTATACTCAATATTTGGGGTTAGACCATACGATCTAAACTTGCTTATTTCATAGAGTAACACCTTAAGTCTATAAATATGGGGACCAAAGAGTATTGAAAGATTTTTCTTCTAGACATACTTCTATCAGTTATTACATTTTAGAGTAAAGTCTGTATAAAAAGATGAAGTTTTTAAAAATAGCCCTGAAACTCTGTTAGAAACTGAAACTTCTGTACATTGCTTTTATTTTCTTTCAGTGGCTTATCTTTCTAGGAGATGGAAACCAGAAATATGCTTCACTAACCCATCTCTGCACTGTAATGGCAAAGATGCAGAAGAACTTTTCTCTATAACAAGTATCATATATAATGTTTAAATAGTATTGCAATTCACATTTTAGAAGTAATCTACTCCTGCCTAGTACATAATCTTCAGATAAGCATGAATCCCCTGATGTGAACTAAACAGCACATTGGATAAAGAGAAGCTAAAGGTATGCTTGAAAAACACAAAAGCATGTTTATAAAACATGCAACTTTTAGTGCTTCTGGAGTATGTGTTCTGAAATGAATGTCAGTCAAATGAAACTTTTGAAGAGGAAAGAATTCATGAATTTAGAGAACATCTCAAGGAAAAGTTGTTATTTTAGGAAATCTTAAGTATTTGTTAGATAAAGTGAGGAACAGAATGGTAAATGGGGTAGAAGGGAAAAAGGTTAGGTTATACATGGTGAAAATATGTGATCCCAGGGAAAATTGCTTCTGTTTAGAACAAAAAATACCCAATACGAAAAAAGGCATTTGAAAGATTGCGTCTGTAGTACCACAGAGAAGTGAATCACGAATGAAATATCATGAAGCGTGCTGTACTGAAAGGGTGGGAGATTTGGAGCGTTCTTGGATGCTCAGAAGGAGAAAACCAGTCACAAAAGCTCACACACATTGCACTTATTTGTCAAATTTGATTTTGAGACATAGAATGGAATATATTGGAATATATAATGGAATATATACAGAATTCAGACGTATGTTATATGAATTGAATTGTGCCCCCTTTCAAACTGATGTGGTGAAACCCTAACCCACAATGTGATGGAATTTGAAGGTAGAAATTTTAAGGACAATTAGGTGTAGATGAGTGTGTGATGAGATTAGTGCCCTTGTAAGAAGACACACCAGATAGCTCGCATTCTTTCTCTCCACACCATGTACACATACTGAGAACGTTGGTGGTTTCCACCCAGGAAGAGAGCCCTCACCAGAAGCTAACATAGCTGGCATGGGTCTTGGCTTCCCACCAGAACTATGAGAAAATAATTTCTCTTTCTCTAGCCATCCAGACTATAATATCTTGTCTGGCAGCTAAACTTGACAATAAGCTTAAAACAACTTGTTTCAGAGTGTCAATTTGTTAAGTCAACAATAGGAACCACTGTGCACTTACTTCTCATGTAGGATCTCTGTCCTTAGTGTGCTGTACATTGTGATTTAATGCTATAACTAGTACTCAAACAGTACTATCCATAAGCTGTACTTTGGAAATTTATATTCATTAAATAAAAGTTAAAAAAAAACAACTTGTTTCCACTCTTAGAATTTAGAAGGGATTCTTAGTCTAGTAAAGGTTTAAGACTTCATTTTCAAATTACCAATCTCTAATAGTTTAAGAAATTACTAGAAACTTTATGGTAAGGCATATGAGAGAATCTCATAGGACTTCCTCCCATTATGGAATAACTAGTTCTTGCATAGAATATAATGTCACAAACATCACTCACCCTGAGCTCACAGGGAGTTTGATGCTCTCACCACCATGATCACCATCACCTAAATGAACTAAAACTCTAAACTAAAACTAAAACTATAACTCCTCACCTAAGTGAACGAAAACTCTCATGGTCAGTAGTACACATGCACTAAACATGGGTTTACACAAAGCATCAATATTAATATCAAAATTGAGTGCTGTAGAAGGGTGGAGGTGGGGGAAGAGTGAAGCTGAACCTCTAGATTAAATCTGGAAAGGAATTAAGTGTTTCTAAGAATGCAGCTCCCTTTGGTTCCAAGGAGAAAAAAAAAAAACTCTTTGAAAAACAGAAAACAGCATCCTCCTTATCAACCCCATGATTCTCCATAGTTAAGATCAATTAAATATAATTAACTTATGGGCCATCTTCACCAAGGCAGAGTGTAGGGCATGATGAGTGACAGTGGGAAGGGTCACCAATGTACTTAGAATCTGAAATCCTCAGATACAAAAAGAATGACTGTTTGTGAAATGTTTACAGAAATAATAGATGATATGATAATATCACACAAAATTATCAAGCAACCAGATGTTTTCAAAATAATAGGATCTGAAAATGAATCAACAGAACTTCATGATTTGTTTAAGCAAAAAAATGCAAACTTCATGATTTGTTTAAGCAAAAAAATACATAAGTACATGAGGTTTGCTAGGGTCTGTAAAAATTCAGGAGTTAGAAACTTTGTCCTCAGTGCTTTTGGGAGGTGTTGGGAAGCAGAACCCTCATTGATGGATTAATGCCCTTATAAAGAGGGTTTATAGGAGTGGGTTCCCTCTATTTTGTTCATCTTCCAAGTAAGGACACAGCACCCACCTCTCTGTTGCCCTTGGGCATCGTGCACGTGAAGAATCACCAGAGGCCACAGCTTGGTCTGGAAGTTCTTAAATTTCTGTTCTTTATAAATTATCCAGTCTATGATATTATGTTGGAATGGACAAAACAGACCTAGACAGGGTTAACCAGCGGGTAATATAAGATTGTTGTAAGGATCCATGGATTTGGTTACATATCACCAGAAATTAATAAAGCCGCTAGAAAAAGATGAAATATAAGGAAGAAAAACAGCGTTTGCTGGAAGAGGAGTGTTCTCTCCTTCATAGGCATTCAGCTACACTGTACATGTTTGCCTCTTCAACCTACCCATCCCCTTGCACTTAACGAGAATGTATGCTGATTTCTGGCCCATGAATATGGATGAATGAGGCCAAAGAAATGTGGTCAGAAGTCCAAAAATATTCTATGTGAAGTGTCTCCCTTTTTTTCTTCAAGTGGATGAGTCTAGAGAATCATCCCTAAAGTCACAAAGAGTCACACAGAGGAATTCTGAATCCTTGAGGTAATGCTTACAGGACAATAGCCCAGTAGGGCTGCCCAAGTAAGAATATCTTTAGTGAACTTGTCTAAGCTAAAAGTAAACCTTATAATGATGAATCACTGGGATTTTAGAGTTGTTTATTGTAGTATGTGTTACTGACCTTGACTAATAGGCTTGGAGTTGGGGTGTCTAATTTGGCATCCCAACAAGAAAGTATCAAGAAGATGGAAGAGAGGAAATATAATCCTTGTGTGTTTTCCAAAACTAAGGAAGAGTGTTAATTCACAGACATAGGAATAGCAATGTATAGCACACTTTAAAGAAACATACACCTGGACACCCTTAACAGTGAAGTACACAGCATACAATGAAATACCTTACAGAGAAAAGTATCTCTTTTAGGAACAACTAATAGACTAAGAGCAGATTTATAAACTGTAGCAACACAAGTCAAAAGATGGTGCAAGGGCATCCATTGTGTGCTGGAAAAGAATTAAGTATCAGCCCAAAATCTATACTCACTGAAATTATCTTTCAAGATTAAGGCAAAACCGAGCGGGTGTTGTGGCACAATTGGTAAAGCCATCACCTGTGATACTGGTATTCTGTAGGGGCTCTGGCATCCCATATGGGTGCTTCATTTCCAATCCAGCTCCTAGCTGATGGCCAGGGAAAAGCAGCAGAGTATGGTCCAAGTGTTTGGACCCTTGCCACCCTGCTAGACCAATGAAGTTCCTGGCTCCTGGCTTCAGCCTGGCCCATCACTGGTTGTTGCAACCATCTAGAGAATGAACTGGTAGATGAAAATCTCTCAGTCTCTACTTCTCTTTCTGTAACTCTGACTTCCAAAATAAGTGTGTGTATATATATATATATATATATATATATATATATATATTCTTTTAAAGATGAAGGTAAAATAAAAACTTTCACTAAATGAAGAAAAGTTAAGAAAAGCAGAGTTCACTACCAATAGAGCGTTACTTAAGAAAACTGTAAGGCCGGCGCCGCGGCTCACTAGGCTAATCCTCCGCCTAGCGGCGCCGGCACACCGGGTTCTAGTCCCGGTCGGGGCGCCGGATTCTGTCCCGGTTGCCCCTCTTCCAGGCCAGCCCTCTGCTGTGGCCCGGGAGTGCAGTGGAGGATGGCCCAGGTGCTTGGGCCCTGCACCCCATGGGAGACCAGGAAAAGCACCTGGCTCCTGGCTCCTGCCATCGGATCAGCGCGGTGCGCCGGCCGCATCGCGCTGGCCGCGGCGGCCATTGGAGGGTGAACCAACGGCAAAGGAAGACCTTTCTCTCTGTCTCTCTCTCTCTCACTGTCCACTCTGCCTGTCAAAAAAAAAAAAAAAAAAAAAAAAGAAAAGAAAACTGTAAGGATTGTATTTCAAAATATGAAATTATTTAGAATAGAACGTTTCAGATACATAAAAAAGACATTGAGCAAAGGTTAATTATTTAAAAACTTCAGTAAGCATGCAAAGCAAAGCAAAAACGACCAATGTCACCTCTTTCTTCTGGCCTAAAACTATACATTCCAGCCCTGTGCCTTAGGACTAGATAAGAAAAGAGGAATTAATCTAGAATAGTTTAAAAGGAAAAAATAAAAAAATGAAATTGGGTTTCTACCTCAAACGAAATACAGAAAGGATCTCTCGGCAGACTGAAGCAAGGGCTTACAAACTATGGTATACAGGCTTGATGTCTGCTTTGCTAAATAAAGTTTTGTTTTTTTTTTTTAAGATTTTTATTTATTTATTTGACAGGTAGCGTTACAGACAGTGAGAGAGAGACAGAGAAAGGTCTTCCTTCCGTTGGTTCACTCCCCAAATGTCCACCATGGCTGGAGCTACGTCGATCCAGAGCAAGGAGCCAGGTGCTTCTTCCTGGTCTCCCATGCGGGTGCAGGGGCCCATCTTCTACTGCTTTTCCAGGACACAGCAGAGAGCTGGACTGAAAGAGGAGCAACCGGGACTAGAACCTGGCACCCATATGGGATGCCAGCGCCGCAGGCAGAGGATTAACCTAGTGCACCACCACACTGGCCCCCTGCTAAATAAAGTTTTAATGAGCTAAAGATATACCCAATTACTTACATAAACAGGTAAATGAAACTTAAGGTAATCCCATTATCTTAGAGCTTCATAAGTTTAACCAGCTTGTGTTAAGTGGTAGCAGGTCCAACTCACTTAGCTTCTTGTGTGCTGTAACTACAGAGGTGTGCTGAGAAAGATGGCATGGCCTCCAGGACTAAAATTGTTGCAGCTGTGACTCTCCTTAGGCAAGCCCTTGCACATAATCACCAGGAGAGATTATTAGAGTGTTCAGAGCAGTGCGGTCTGTAATGACAAAAACCCTGGGGGTGGAGGGACCAAATGTCTATGGTAGGAAAACTAATAATCTGTGGTCTAGTCACACAGCCGTGTATTATTTAGTAGGGTTTGGCAAACATTTTCTACAAAGGGCCACCTGTGAAACAGTTTACATAAATCTTTGTCATATATACAACATTTTTAAAAAATATGAAAACATTATTATCTCATAACCCCCACCGACACAGATGGGTAGTTAGATTTGGCCCAAGGTGGTTAGACTGAGGACCACAGATGGCCAGACCTTGCTATGTAACATCAAAAACTGATGTTCACACTACCATTTTTGTAAAACTCAAAAGCACACAAAAAGCATAACATTTTTGTGGTAAGACTATTTTTAAAAGAATAAAAAAAGATAAAAATGAAATTCAGAATAATGATTTCCTCTGAAGAGAAAGAGAAATGAGAAAACATAGTAGATTAAACACTATCAGTAGTTCTTAGTTGGGTGGTATAATCAAGGGGATTTTTTTTTTTACAGTAGTTAAGACTCTGGGATGCCCACATCCCATATCAGAGTTCCTGAGTTTGAGTTCTAGGTCTACTTCTAGTGCCAGCTTTCTACTGTTATACCATGTGAGGCAGCAAGGTGTTTACCTTGGCCCCTGCCACCCAGGTGGGAGAGCCAGGTTGATTTCTAGGCTTAGGTTGGCCCAGCCCCAGGTGTGAGCATTTGGAGAGTAGCTCAGCATATGAAAGATCTTGTCTCTGTCTGTCTCTCTGTCTTTCAATAATTTTTAAAAAGAATGGATTTCTAAAATGGAGTTTTGTTCTTATGCTTCATGACTCACATATGTACTTATTGGCTTCTTTTTACATTTCAAATTTCATATCATTAAAAAACTCACTGCATCCCTAAATGATTTTATTCTTAGTAGGCAAGTCACTGGCTCTCCATGACATCATGTTTCTTAGCACTAAGAGAACAGTCATGGAGGCTTTCAGTGGAAATATATGAATAAATTAATTGAGACAGACTAACATAGGCAATTACGAATCTCTTTCACATATATAAATATTGTTTATGTACATATGGCCATAAAAATTTAAAATTTGAAATACTGGATAAAGTAATCTATTTCCTGAAGTTTAAAACAGTTCATAAGATTATGTTTATATGACTCAAAGACAAAGGTTCAATGGCTATATTGTACAGCAGGAATAGTTTTAACGTCTGTCAACTGTATGTATACATTTTCTAAATATACACATTACGCAAAGAAATTATAAAACCTCAAAACTATAGTTCACCTAAAATAAACATGGCATTGTATACAGGGTGTTGGCTTGGTGCTAAGTAATTATGGGAAATAACGTGAATGTGATCCTTAAGTTATACAGGCTTATATCAGGTTTCTGCAAAAATCATATAAAATTCCTCTAAGGGTCTGCAGGGGAAACACAGAATATTAATTTTCATGGTGTTCCATTCCAGTATTTCTATAAGAATTATATGTCTGGAGAAGGCCGTTACTACATACTAGCACTAATATAGTTGAAAACATTCCATGAATTGAATGCGAATATTTCCATCCAAAAAGTGCCAAATAACAGGTCACCTCAAGTGAATGGAGAAAGGTATTATTATTAGTGCATTTAATACCTATAATGAATTCAACTTTGAAAGCTTTCCATTGTTTATATGTCATACACTAGTTATAAATAAAATTTTAAAAGGTATAGCACAAAGAACATTAAAACTTCAAAGATGTTTTATATATATATATATAGAGAGAGAGAGAGAGGCAGAGAGAGAGAGAGAGAGGGAGAGAGAGAAAGTTTGTTACTTTGTGAGGACGTACTACAAAATTCAGTTGGATGTGATCTGACTGCTAAGCACAATATAATTTTTTCAATCTGAAATTAAGGATTTTTAGTTTATTCTATTTAAATTATTTGGATCTAAGTTAGTACTTACAGCAATCAGACAAAAAGAAAAAATTCACATACTCTAAGCTAAAATATGAGTTAATGGAGAAAAAAATCACCTCTCTGTAATACATTGAGGTGATAAAAAATGTTCATTGAGAGTTCATGGAAAAAGTAAGGCAATATTACTTTAGAGGATTCAGATAAACTGAGCATATTTCATGAGCAATGTTTTAACTTTTGAAAAAAAATATAAAAATAAACTTTGGGGCTGTGTAGTAGATCCCCAAAGACAAACTTTGAGAAGTGTAAGTGCCAGTAATGTAAGATTAGGAATGAATAGCACTGTTGCTTCATTATTAGCCACAATAACAGCCTGAATAATAGACCCTCAATTTTCAAGTATTTTAATGGATTTGCTGAAGTTGTGGATCATGTTGTTCATTTCTAAGAATGTTAAATTTTTAAATTTATGTATTCATCTATTTACTTAAAAGTAAGATCTAGAAATTACATACTAAATGTTTAGAATGCAGTGGGCTTGGTAAGTGAAAAATTAAATTACAGTCTTGAGTCATATCATTTCTTGAATTAATATGTTTTTAAAATTGGTTTTCATTGTAATACACACAAAATGGTGAGTTCTTTTATATAAATATTCTAAAATCAAAATATTTCTCACTTCCTTAAAAGCCAGGTTTCACTTTCCTCATCTTTTCCAACCAAAATAGCACTTCTTGCAACATGCCTTCAACAATTCATTTTGTTTTCTTTTCTTAGTATAAGTTTCACAATATATAATATTTTAGTTAAGAAACTGACATATGCTCAATGCAGAGAAGTGGGTAATTCTTGAAGTATAAAGGCAGTATCAAAAATCATCCAGATTGTGTCTGGTGTTTTGGCATAACCAGTTAAACTGCTGCCTGTTTTGCCAGCATCCCATCTATGTGCTGGTTTGAGACCCTGCTGCTCCATTTCTGATCCAGCTCCCTGCTGATGTCCTGGGAAAGCAGTGGAGTATGGCCTACATGCTTGGTCCCGTGCTACCACGTGGGAGACACAGAAGAAGCTCTGGGCTCCTTGCTTCAGATCAGCCAAGCCCTGGCCATTGCGGCCATTTGGGGTGTGAATCAGCAAATGGAAGATCTCTGTCTCTATCTCTACCTCCCTCCTTCTCTATAACTGTGTCATTCAAGTAAATAAAATCTTAAAAAAATCATCCAAATTGCCCCTATGAATAAATAACCTCTCTTAGTATTTTGCCATATATTCTAGACACAGGTTTAAGTACAGATAGGGGTCTAGGCATGAGTCTAGGTCAATAGGTGAACAGATACGTGTGAAAGAGGAGGTCAAAGATATTCTAGCATGTGTGAGGGACTATAAGCAGGGGATGCTAAAGAACAATGTGCAGGTTTATGGAGGTTATGGTCATGATGACCACAACTGTTTCTTAAAATCTTACTACACCAAGTGAGGAGTCACAAACCAATGTCATCAACATTACTTGGTAGCTTTTAGAGATATAGAATATGGATCTGCGTGTGCATTGAAACTTGAGAACACTACCCTGTATGCTTTGTACACCTTGCACGGCAGGTAGAGATGGTGATTCAGGTTCCATTTTCTGAGTCTTGCTTCCTCCAACGTATACCATGGAGGCAGTGATGATGGCTCGAGTAATTGCATTCCTACCACCTGGGTGGGAGGCATGGATTGAGTCCCTGGTTCCCAGTTTCTGCCCCAATCCAGTGCTTGCCATTGTAGAATTTGGAAAGAAAACCAGTAGATAGGAGCTCTTTCTTTCTCTCTTTTTCTCTATACTTTTCTCTCTAAAATAAACAAAAAATAATAAAATACAATACAATTTCATATGGAAGAGAGTATTTTTTAATGTATGATGTTAATATATTTTCGACTTAATGCCAGTGAACTCTACGATGATTTTTTTCATATGTTTTTATAGAGGAAGAGACCCAGGAAGGCAGTTTTTAAAGAGCTCACTAATGTCAAGGTAGCCCTATGCTGAATAGCAAATCTTCCTCCAGAATTAAAGGAATTCTGGACAGTTGTGTCAGTGGCCTCTCCTTTTTCATGTGTCATTATCTATGGATCTATTTTTCAGAAAAGATTATGTATCCCTCCAGAAATCTTAATAGAAGTTCAATCATTTGTATGCAGTTAGTATGCCTACCAATGTGTTCATTAATGTTTTTAGAAGGAAACATACTTTTTTATAGCCCATTTTTAGATTAGTAGCATTTCACTGATATTTTCCTATCAATAACATTTTTTTAAACATTAGATTTCAGGGACTATGAATTTCCACCCTATGAAATAAATACAATGGCACTTCAAGTCCTTGGAAAAAATAGAATGATAAGACATTTATTTTGGTGTAAAACATTTGAACTACATGCACAGGAAGAGTCTTGTAAAAGCTCATGACAGTGTATAGTACGAAAACTTGTGTCCGGATTTCAAAAAATTTTGCAGCAAAATGAACTTACCTTTTAATTCCATTCTCCACTAACTTTTTGACGTACCCTCATACTGCTAGTGAATCTGAAGTTTATTTAGTTTCTACTTATTGCCATTATACATAACGCTGTGACAAATGTTCTTGCAAACCCATAATTATTTCCTTCAGAGAAAATGATGAATATGAAATTATTCATTCCTTGAGTACATGTTTTTCAATGTGTTTAATTGTTGCTTAGGGACATGCAAAGAACTCCTAAGACCTTTTATCTGGATTCATCAGCTTCACTTTGTGTCGCTTTAGTTTTGTGCTCTGCAGTCCCTCTCTCACTCTCTATCTCTCTGTCTCTCTCGCGTGTGTACACACGTGTGTACACACCTCCATTTCTGTCTCTGTCTCTTTCCACCTTCCTTTCTTTCTTCTCTCTTTCCCATAATCATTTGAGAGTAATGATAAAAATCTGCTCTTTTACCACGAAATCCTTCCGTGTGCTTTTCCTAGGAGTAGGAATGCTCAGTTTCATGCTCACAATATCACATAAAGATCAGGGCACACTGGAACATTGTTATTATCTATTCCACACTTTATATTCACACACAATGTCTCCTACTGCCTTGACGATATTCACATTTTTCCACTCCTGTCTCCTGCTTCAGAATCCAATTCAATCTTATCAAATAACCCTCTAAATATATTGCTTCTACTGAAACAGCACTTCAGAATACCCAATTCTTCCTATCTTCATAACATTGAGTATGAACGTTCTTTTAATCTTTCTAGTCTGGTAACTCTAAGATAGATTTTTTTCTTTACTCATTTCTTAGATTACAAGTTAAATTGAATATTTTTCATAGAAATAAACCATTTTTCTCCTCTCTTCATTACTTACTTGCTCATGTCTTTTGCTTACTCTATCAGGACTTTTGGTTTCCTTGTCTTTTATTGATACTAATCTTTATTGATACTAATCTTTTGTCAGCAATCATTTTTCCTGGGGCCATCTATGGTGCTTGATAAGGATTAGATTTTATTTTTATGTAATAATGTATCAGCCTATCTTTTGTTATTTTTGCCATTGGAATTGGGCTTGAAAAAGTCTTCCTTATCTAAATATTCTTCTAAGCTTTTGTCTAATTATCTTGTGACTTGTTTTACATTTACTTTTTAGTGTTATGAAATATATTTTGGCGTCTACATATTTTCAAAAAATTAATGGATCTATATTTTTCAACAGATTTGGAATGGTAACGATATATTATACTAGATATTAAGTAAAATTTATATCCAACCAATATTTTACAAGAAAAATAAAGAATAGAATTTTAAACTAGTAACAATAATAAAATATCCTCCATTAATGGAAATATTAAAAACATATATTTGACGATTCAAAACAGATAATAATTTTGCTTTTTGAAGCAACCTATTTTTTAATTTTGTTTTTATTTATCTTATTATTTTTAATCTAGAATCTCATAAAATTGTAGTATTATCTATGAGAAATTGGAGAACAGTCTTTACTTTTGCAATTTTCATTCATTTTCTCTATTTGAGAGGCAGAGAAACATGGGGGAAGGAGGGTAGCGATGGATAGAATGAGGGAAAGAGAGAGAGGAAAAATGGAGGAGGAAGGAAGGGAAAGAGAAGGAAGAGCTGTTGTCTGCTGGTTCACTCCCCAAACAAGAGCTGGAGCTGGGCTAAGCCAAAACCAGGAGTCAGAATACCAACCCAGGTCTCCCACGTGGGTATCAGGAATCCAGCTACTGAGTCACCACTTCATGCTTCTCAGGATCTGCTCCAGCAGCAAGACAGAATTGGGACTCAGTTGCAGACACTCTGGTATGAGATGCAGGTGTCCTGTCCCAAGTGGCATCTCTACCTCAGGACGAGTGCCCACATCAAGAAGCATATTTTTAATATTTAAAGTTAATGGGTGTACAAGCAATTTTGTTTTTCTCGTTCATATTTCAAATATATAATAAAATTTTCTTGTATATTCATCCCTTTATTTTTATGTTCACATCTGTAGTCTTGAAGTTTTGATACTAAAGAGAAAAATTTCTAGCATCCATTAAGAAGATACTTAATGTTGGGTCACATCCTACTACCCATATGCTCTTTATATTGTATATGATGGCACACACATTGCCAAATATGTTTTAGAAATTAAATGAACTTTAGTATAGAGCTATTAAAAAGAAAACTAGCAAATTTGGACTTGTTTAAATGTCAGTTAAACATTAAGTACCATATGTTCTGTGCCAAGTAGTTGAAATTGCATTTGGAAGCAAATGAAATTAATTGTTAAAAAGAGAATTTATCGACTTACAGTACTTCAAAATCAATGTTATCATCTAATGCATCTTTTGGCAATTATTAAACCCCAGGGAACAGCATGAATACCCTTATCAAGTCTTCAGAGACACTAATGGGATTAGAATGGCTGATACTTGCATTTACATGTGGGGATGAGCCCAGAGAGAAGCAAGGGAGCCAACCACAAAACGCCCTCAGGAGCAATGCTTGGAGCAGAAAAATTATGCAGCCCCCAATAGTCTCCAATAGCCCCAAATTCTTCATTAATCTGATGATTTCTTTCTTTTGTGTTTTTGGAAGTTTTTCAATTTTTAAGAAAGCTAGATATTTGAAAAATCTTATACATTATTGACTTCTTAGAATATTATTTCAAATCCATGATTAATAAAAAAGTCATAGTAAGAAGTTAATACAATCAAAAACCTGAGGAAAAGTTTTAGTTACATGTGTAAGTTATTACTACTACTAATAATAATACTAATAGAAGAAAACAATTATTGGACACATATTTGTATCAGCCACTGTTCTAAGAGTTTCTTGTTATTATTTTAGTTGCTTTCAAACTCATGATGTACTAGTTTTATGACCATTTTACAGATGAGAAGACTGAGGCAAGGCAAAGTTCTATAACCGTTTTAGTGTTGAAACTTGGTGGAAATGGACATCTTGTGATTTGAGTGCTATTTTCAGATCTTGCTTATGCTCCTGTGGAGCTGTACTCTTTCTACTTTTTACTTACTGAGTATTATGGTGAGTGTTGCGTTAAGCCTGTGCTCATAGAGTGGATTGAAATTATATTCTTTAAAAATTAAAGGAAAAAAAGGAAGGAAGCAGAGGAACTGAGGAAAAGAGAGCAAAAGGGAGGGAAGTATAGTTATCTTCTTAGAATTGTACCTATGAATACATGAAATGTGCTTTTTTATATTAAAAAAAAAACTTGATGGAAAAGTAAGATACATGCCTCCCTTACCCAGGAAATGCAGCTATTGGAAAATAACAACACTTTTTTGTATGTCTCAATATCACAAATGTCTCAGTTTTCTAAGTCACAAATGATAATTGTACCAAAAGTATAGCAAGCAAAAGACAACATCTGGATTTTTGGGTTTCTGTTTTATTTCACTGTTTGTTTTTAGTTATGATTTTCTAGGGTACATCTGTTTGAATTCTCAAGATGAAAATTTGCAAGAAGGATTCAACACTTCTTAGATATGTGAAGAATCTGGATAGTGGGTTTCCTGGGAAGCCAGCTGAGTCCAATATTGAACGAGAATAGTAAGATTGCACACAGCCTGGAAGATGGAAGAGGATGGAAAAGGGGTGGGGGTTCCAGTGCAGTGTGAGGGATGTAAATTAAAGAGGTGAGAACATTGCTCAGTGAAGAGTTGAGACAAAGAGGTTTGTGCCAAAGCATGCTTATCCCTTCATTCATGTTTGTGATTAACGACGTGCACGCCAGCACCGCCTACCCTTCATTCATGTCTGTATTAACCACATGCAGGCAAGTATTAACCACATGCACGCCATTGCAGCCTAACCAGCTACTCAAGATACTGTTCTCCCAGAAGCCTATGATGTCTTCAACAGAAGCACTGTGGCTGATTGTTTAAGCACAAACACAGATTGTAAGAATTTACATATTCACCATCACAGGGACAAATAGACCAGGTTTACACTTTTCCAACCTGAAATTAATATGAGGAAGTTTCTAAAATATTTATAGAAAAATGTGCATTATGATAAAATTACGTGTAGATTTAAAAAACTTTTGCACCAAAATAAACTTATCTTTACCCACTACGCCACAGTGCCATCCCCAAAAATAAACTTATCTTTTAATTCCATTTCCACAAACTTTTCCAAATATTCTCATATTTGATCCAGCATTTTAACCTTTTAGCACATGACATATATGATGTAGTTAAGTGTTCTGTGAAAGCCAAGACAGGCTTATATTATTTAGCTAGTAGTATCAAAAGTTTGGGCTTTTTAGCAGTGCATTTACTGCAATTAAGCTAAGTAAGAATTGTATAATTTAAGACAAAGAAGGTTTTGTACAGACCAAGCAGGAAACAATAGACTTCAGAGAGGTTAAGAGGTGCCAGGTAAGTCACTCCCTGCTCATTCTCTCTCCCACTGAAGGTTCTGCAGTTCCCTGTCTGCCAAGGCTCTGTACATGAATGCTAAGAGGGGAATGATTTGGGAAAGGAAAAGAAGAAATGGAAAGAACTAACACCAGCTGACTACCATGAAGAGGCTAGGTCTAGAGACTGTAGAGCTCTCCATTCACACAACAACCTAGAAAGGAGGTGTAGTTACCTTTGTTTTGAAGGTGAGGAAAGTAAATCTCATACTGAAGTTAAACAACTTGTAAGTTCACAAAGCTGGGAAGAAGTAGATTCAGGACTCAGACTCAGAACTTCTTATATTCTAAGTTTATAGATACTTCCATTATCTCTAGTACTGTCATTTAAATAGTTTATCAACTACGGTAGCTACTTGGCCAAATGCAGTTAAAAAGGGAGTCAGTGACAAGACAGACACATTTTGGTCAATGTAGGCTAAAAAGAGAAGGAAGGAGTAAAAAAAGTCACGTTAATATTAAATTTTGGGGCCGGCGCCGCGGCTCACTAGGCTAATCCTCCGCCTAGCGGCGCCGGCACACCGGGTTCTAGTCCCGGTCGGGGCGCCGGATTCTGTCCCGGTTGCCCCTCTTCCAGGCCAGCCCTCTGCTGTGGCCAGGGAGTGCAGTGGAGGATGGCCCAGGTGCTTGGGCCCTGCACCCCATGGGAGACCAGGAAAAGCACCTGGCTCCTGGCTCCTGCCATCGGATCAGCGCGGTGCGCCGGCCGCAGCGCGCCGGCCGTGGCGGCCATTGGAGGGTGAACCAACGGCAAAGGAAGACCTTTCTCTCTCTCTCTCTCACTGTCCACTCTGCCTGTCAAAAAAAAAAAAAATAAATAAATTTTGGAAAGGAAAAGGAGTAAGAGGCAAAGGAGTGAAAATTATGAGGGAGAAATATCTCTTAACAATTTGTGGTTTGTCATAACGAAGTCTATTAGCATTCACTAAATGCTGAATAAAGACAATAGATATGAAAACATCTGGCACCAAGCCTGTGCTGTAGGTAGCAGTTCAATGCTACTTTCTTCCTCTGAAAACCTCTCATTATCTGACTCCAGCAGCCCATGGGCCATTCTTTCTCCATCTGTGTTTCCAGAATGCAGTAATCTATAGAAGAAAGAATACGAGCTTTGGAGCCACAGAAAACCCACTCTGGCTCTATTCCTTACTGTGACTGGGAAACCTTAAACGAGCCACTCCATCTGTCTGAATCACAGACTTTCGTATTTGATCTACACATATCAGCTCTATAATTGTAAAGCCAAGACTGTTCTCCACACTCCTCCTTAGCTCTCAGAGCAGTAGTTTTCAGACATGCCATGGTTTCACCTAAGGAACTTTATTTTTTATTTATTTTTTTTAAGGGAAAGGTTTATTGTCGAGTGGAAGAAACCTGACCAGCCAGAGGGAGGGGGTGAAGAAGAAAGAAGAGCGAAGAGAAGAAGAGCACTTGTGTGGGAAGCAGGTCCTGCTATACCTTTTGCAGGGGGCAGGGAAATAAGAGTAGTGAATCCCATTAGGGTGGGGGTGGAGATGACACCTGTGGTTGGGCCATCAGGTCATCTGGCTTGTAGCAATGGTGGGTGTGGGGGAAGGGAGCAGAGCCTAGGAGGGTGTCCAGGGTGTAGATCATGCCATAGATAAGACTGTGCCATTTTACTAACATTCCCTCCTTTTTTTTTTTTTTTTTAATAAAGCAGGAGGGGTGGAGGGATGATGTTCTGTCTTTAGAGCTACTTCCTGCTGACACGGGGTGACGAGTTACTCTCCACTGGCATAGGGCAATGTCTCAAGCCATGATCTGCTGAGTGAGGAGCTGAATATATCCCTGTAGCAGCATTTGGTTGACCACCTGGTTGATGAAGGCTTTGGTTCATTCCATTATCACCTCCTGTAAACACTTAAACAGACAAGATAGTATAAAAGCCAGGGTGAGAATAGCAACCAATAATCCTAAGAGTGGCATTAATCAAGTAAGGAGAGGATTTCATAGAGGAGAGGAAATGAGGGGAGGGGGGTCTTTAGACCCTAGTGAAGACTGTTTGATGGATGTGGTTTTATGTGGCCTGATTGGTTAACATAGTAACAACACTGTTAAGGTCTGTCTTGTTCTGTAGTACCATGCCTGTTAGTGAGATGATATGGCTTTGGCAACCTCAGATGGCATCAGCTGAGGTCTCAATGACCTAGTGACCTCCTCTTGTAACTGCTGAAGTTGTTTTGGAGTCGAGGTAATGTTGTGGCCCACAGCTCTTCCTGAGATCACTACTGAGGAGAGGCTGCAAAGCTGATCCCAACCAAGACTGGAAGAAAGGCTGCTCATCTCTTGTGGGTAGAGGGGTTAGTCTGTAGAAAAATTCTGATCAAAGATACAACATTAAGTGGGGAGAGGACCATCAATACACATGGGTTGGGAGTAGAGCCATTGATGTAAGAGTAGAGGCTCTGATTATAAAGGAATGAGGCCCCAAGTGGGCTACACAGGGTCTAGAACAAAGGGCAGTCATTATTAGAGGATCTATGAAAGCTGCTGTCTACACCATGAATAAGTTTTCCGATTGAGGGGCAAATGAAAACTGACAGAAGGGACCTGATAATAATCAGGTGGGCTTTAAGGCCTTGCCAGTTATGAGGCCCAGACCTATCAATCTCTCCACAAGGGGTCCATCATAAGGGAAGTGTGAACCTCCTTGGGAAGGCACCCTATTGACTTCCATTACCCAGCTGGCTTAGGAGGTGAGCTGGCCAGGTAAAGGCAGGTGGCATCTCTATCAGGAAATTCAGTTCTGTCTGCAATGTTGCTGACCCTACTTGGCCATTCCCTCAGCAGCAGTGGTTACTTTGGAAGATGGGCCAAGTAAAGGGCTTTTCAGCTTAGAGCCATTAAGTTCTGTGGCTCTGACCTGGGCATCCTTCAACTGCAGGGCAATTCCATTTCCAGTGACCCAACTCTTGGCTGGCAGAGCTGCCAGAGCTCTTCATAAGCTGACTTCTGCTGAAGCCCGGGCTTTCCACATCAAAAGCCACTTCAGTGGACTGGCCTGTTGGGTCTCCTTGATGGCAGATCACTGTGTAAAATAGCCTTAATTGGCCTGCCACCTATCTTTGCATTGCTTCTGATGCCCCACTTTATTTGCAATGTTTGGGATGACCAAAGATTTTATGTTCTGTTGAAATAATCGATTGTGTTCTCTAATGTCCCATTGAGCTCTGACTGTTTAGGAACAACTGAGTTTTAAAATAGTTATGGTTTGTTTAGATACACACTCATTCCAAAGCATTTGAGTAATCACTTTGTAACAGTGATCAAATCTGGTTTAAATGTCATGATGTTAAGGGATCATATTTCAAATATTTTAAACCTCCTCTGCATCTTTGACAGGCATTCAATAAAAAATCAAAGTCCCAAATTCTCTGGACTTTGATATTTCCAGTTGGGTCCCTGGAAATATCAAAAGATATATGTCTCTCATCTTATTTAGACACCAAGTAATCAGGCCATTTGGATTATATTACAGATACTGTCAAGATATGAAGTTGTGCTAAATTTTAAGTTATGAAGATATCAAATGCTACTAATACAAATGTCCAAAAATTAAAATTCTAATGATCTTGAGTTACCAGTCATTATGGTTATCTTAATGAGAAAAGCCCAGAGGCCTAAAGGGATAAGTGTTTTGTAAAATCTTACAGGTGCTTTCAAAAATACTGTGAGTAAACAAATGCCTCTTGTTGGTCAATGAGTTTATGATTTTAAACAAGGATATTTAAAGTCTTTTATCAAACACAGTTTTCTATATGAGATATGCTGCTCACAAAACTATAACATTGTTTGTTCTGTGTTTAACTGTGTCCTCCTATACATTCTGATGGACTTTTTCCAGTGACTTCTATTGTATTCAGTAGTTTGGGATGGTTCTGTAAGCAGATGAAGCCAATAATGGACTACAGGTTAAAACTGAGAAAAAGTATAGTTAATTGAGGTTACTAAGAACAGAAAGTAATTCGAATCAAATGGTAATTTAAAAAACAGTTAAAGATTTAGGAAGCTATTATTGAAACTGCTTTATTGTTAAATCTTGTATATTATGTTATACATGTATACATATTGTATGTCTACATGGGAAAATTTAAGAACTCTTTTAATTGGATTATAGATAAATATTGCTCATAAATTTAAACTGCTAAAATTAATTGAAAATATATTGTGGTTCATGTGACTTAAATCTCTACACCAGATGTTTTTACATGTTTTGCTTGAGTTTGCTGGTTAAACAAGTTACACTTGTGTTAGATACTTAAGCGCTATTCCCAAATACATGTATTCTTGTCTTAAAATTTATAGAAGGCATTGGACCTTCTGGTAAATGTTTTCATAAGCTGTTATCTAATGGTTGAAATTCCTAGCTAAGTTTTCATTTGATATTGTTATCGTCAGTAAGTGATCTGGGAAGCCTGACTTTTTCTCTCATTGCTCTATTCTCTTCAAGGTGGGAAACTGACTCCATACTGAAGGACTCTCCAGGATGTTCAGTTTGATCTTTAGGCTTTATAGAAGGCATGCCTAATATTTTCCTGTAGTAATAGCGTAGCCAAAATGAGAGCTTAAATTATGATTTCACAGCTAGATTTGCTTTGCTATGGGCACAGTAAACAGGCAAACTCTCCCTTCAGACCAAATGAATGGGGAGAAGCTTTTAAAGTGAGGACATAGCTTTCCTCATGGGCATCTTCTACTTCAAAAAAAAAAAAAAAAAAGCCGACTATCAGAACCTGCCTGTGACTATTGATTTCTAGTTTTGGCCACCAAAGATTAGAGATGGGACTTGAGCCACCCCCTTGACCTGCATCCTCTTAAAGGATTCCTCAGGTCTGCTTTCACACCTAAGGAACTTTTTAATAAAATACATATGGTTGTGTCCTATGAAGATCTATTGGATGCTTAAGAATGTTCTAGGACAGAACTGTTTGATATAAAAATAATGTGAGCTATCTATGTAATTTAAATTTGCTAGTCATCACATTGATATACTGAAATAACAGGTGAAATTAATAACATTGTATCCAACCCAATAAGTTAAAACACTAAGTTTCAATGTACGAAAGCTATTAGAAATAATATTTTACTTTCTTCTGTATATGTGTGTGTGTGATGTCTTTTAAATCCATCTCACTTTAGACCAGCCACATATCAGTACTCGATCATCAAAAATGGCTTGTGGTTCTCATATTAGATACTCCAGTTTTGCATTTCTGTTCCATTATGGCATTACTTTGGGGGAAGAGACTACTGTTTGGACAACAGTACTGTCAGAAGGGCATCCATTATCCCAAAATTCTGCCCTTTCAACCTTTCTTAGATGGAGCTGTTAAAAATCTCCCTCCTGTTTAAGAGATACTTTAGGGGCTGTCATTGTGACAAAGCAGCTTAACCCTTTGAAGTTCTGCATTCCATATCAGAGCACCAATTTGAATCCAATCTGCTCTGCTTTCCATCCATCTCCCTGCTAATGTACCTGAGAAATCAGCAGACAATGGCCCAAGTACCTGGGGCCCTGCCACCCACTTGGGAGACCAGAATAGAATTCTGGGCTCCTTGCATTGGGCTGTCCCAGCCCCAGCTCTGGAAACTATCTGGGAAGTGAACCAGCAGATGGAAGATCTCTCTCTCTCTCTCTCTCTCTCTCTGTGTGTGTGTGTGTGTGTGTGCGTGTAATTCTGCCTTTCAAGTGAAGGAAATAAAATCTTTTAAATACAATAAACAGATGCTCTGGTTTAATCTGGGATGTTAAGGCATTGCAATTCAACTTTGGCTTGTATATATGATCCATACACAATGGGTACACTATAAAAATCAACAAAACCCCATAACTTCATAGAAATAGGATAGACTACTAAATTAATTACATAGCTTTTTTGGTGTGTTCTCTGTCTCCCTTCCTCTGTCACTCTGTGTGTGTGTGTGTGTGTGTTCATTTTCTCTCTACATTAGCTTTGCTACGTGAATAAAAATTAACTAAATTATTGAAATAACTCTTGGATTAAAACCTTGCATGCTAGAAAAGATGCCCACCAACACATATTGTTCTATAAAGAAGAACGTATGGCTAACATTTTATCCGCTTAATTACAAAGTCCATTTCAGCAGTCTCTGGGGACTGGAGGGTTTGAATCTTTCCCCTGGACAATTATCTATTCCTAGTCAGTGTACCAAATACATGACACTCTTCTTGATTCTCACTTAAAATTAAAAATAATGTGAGAAATAAATATAGCATGTGAACTAGCATGGTTTGGTGTTCAATTGTTCTAAAATGTATTCACAGAAACAATTGTTGGGGCAATTATTAAAGCTAAAAATATATGAGGTTGCAGTGACTCTACATTTGAAGTCTAGTATGTGTCATTTGTTTTATTCATGATAAACAGATCATTTAGTTGGAAAAATCCCATCTGCTTAGATATATCTCTTATTATTTATGAGAACCATGTTTAGGAATGCAGGCGGCACATGTGCATAATTAATCCTGAAGAGAATTAGACATTGTTTGATTCACAGCTGAATGCAATTAGCATTAGGAAGTTTACATATGTTGGCAATAACACAGATTAGCAACTAAAGTGCTTGTTAAAAAATTTAACCTGAGGCTGCTGGAGCAGACCTCTCTTAATGATGCTTTAAATGTTGTTGATGAAGTAATAATCAATTTTGTTTTATAAATAGTAAATCAAGAATTTAGGTCTAATTAACAGTGCTACAGATCACTTCACTTACATATCAGATGTACTTGTGATGTGTGCTATGAACTTTCTTTGAGTCCTGTGTGCAAACAGTTGTTATGCGGAAGACATAATCCTTTCTGGGGAGAAGAACTACCATTCCCCAGCTCGGGAGGAGTGAGGTGCCTGCCTTGGGAAGGACTCCTCCAGAGGTGTTTGTGGAAGAGTTCTGTCTTTGTCTCTGCCCCTGTTAATAGCAGGAGCGAGAAACAATGCCTCTCTTTCACAAGCACAGCCATTAGCCAGCTTTACAGACTGTGAAACAAAGTCATCTAATGGAGAGGGAGGAGAGAACGGAAAGGAGGAAAATGAGGCCGAAAGTAAAATTGAGCTATAATTGTTTGCACTTCAACTTTGAGAAGTTCACCATTAATTAACATGTTTCTGCACCACTCACCACCAGACTGGCAAGAAGGAGGCAAGGCTGCGCACGCACCAGGCAGCCCTGGAGGCTCTGGAAAGCATACGGAGTCTTTCATGAGGGAACATCTCCAGGACGCAAGGGCAGCAGAGTCACAGGACACAGCCAGGCATGCTCGCATGTGACATTTCTCACACAACTGTTATTTGTGGTTTTCACTTTTCCGGTGCCTCATTATAAATTAGAACTATACATTGGAATATAGACACGATTTTCTCAGGAATCATTGGCCATATTCCAAAGGGTCTAAGTCTTATATTTCTTTTTCGCTACTCTAGCATGTCTGAAATGTGCATGTCACTCAAAAGGATGTACACCTCAGAGGTAACTGGAAGTATCTGTGCCTAAGGTAATGGCAACAATAATAGGTGTAATTATTGATCAATTATCACTATAGAATTACTACATAATTATCAAATATTACAGTACACAGTATCAAATGTTATTCAGCTCACACAAATATGACTCCTCTACTAGCTGTTGTGCTACAGGTGAGGTACAAATGAGATATAATAGGATGCAGGAAAGATTATGTGCATAACAAGGAATATACAATATATAACAATATACATGCTTGCAGCTCAAATTACGGATACTAATTTCACCTTACTTAGGGCTCAAGTGATATGTGCTCAAGCAATGTAGTTATAGGGCCGTGAACTTATGAAGAATCATCTTCATAGTGACTCTTCCTGGCTGATGGGCAGTGATGGCTGAAAAATATGGAAAGTAAGCTCTATGTGTTTAGGAACTTTTTTCTGGTTGTCCAACGCCGGGTTCCCAGCACAGATAACCATGCTTGGTACTTGGAAATCATTCAATGTCCACATGCAAAAGGAAGAAGACACCAGACTGGGGTCAGCAATTTGACTTGCCACCTGTGCACTATTCCTTGTGAGAAAAGATAATTTCTACATTTGTAAATGACTGCAAAAAGTCAAAGAATAAAATGTCATGACATACTGAAATATCAGAAAATTCAAATGCCCATATCTGTAAATAAACTTTTAGGCAGCATTTATTAATTTATGTTTGTCTGTGACTGTTTTGTTGCTATAATGGCAGAGTTGAAAAGCTGAAAGACAAACTATGTGTTCCAGCAAGATTATAAAATTGACTCTCTGGCCATTTAAAAAATGTTTGCTGAACATCAGACCAGGCTATTATAGTGAGTTAGTGTGGCTATTGGGAGATTATGTCCAGCCCACATATTCTCAGCTCTAATCAACTCCATCACTATGGAATCATCTCTAGCTCCTCATTGCACTGGACTGGGAAGTTAATTCGTCACCACTGGTGACAAACTCAATGACAGTGAAGCTGAACCCCATTCTGAATCTCCCTCCCCCCATACATCCACACACACACACAAACATATCCTACAATTGTTCCTTTACCTTCATAAAATAAATCAGTTTTGGCTCTCCTTGTAGGAAAGCATAGGCTGAATTGTATATAATAAAGCTTAATGATAATACCTCCTGGTACATGATCAAATTTGATACAACTTTAATCCATTTGGCTTCTAGCCAAGAAGAACCATTAGAGAAAGAAAGTACCAGCTGAATTTCATTATAAAAATACTTGATGGGTTATGTAGTCCTGAGACAAGCACCTAGAGAGTGTTATGTTTTAATTAAAGATTATCGGTTTGAAAGATCCCCTCCCCAGTCACATCTGCTATGTGTAGTTTTCACTTTGTCCACAGTAGAGTGGCTGTGAAAGAATTACAAAGGATGGGCAGACAGGCAGGGAGCCAACAGAGTCTGAGGGAATCTAAGATCAGAGCAATGCTGCAAATGAAGCAGTAGTTCCCCCCTGGTTCTGCAGGACCCTGGTAGAGTCACTGGCAATAAGCAGAAGGCAGCTGTTAAGGGGTCCCTTTCAATGGCAGGAGCTGCTAGAAAGAGAAGTTCATTTTAAATAGAATTATTTTATCAATCTGAAAGGCAGAGTGACAGGTGAGAGACAGAGACAGAGAGAGAGACAGAGAGAGAGAGAGGGAGAGAGAGAATCTTCCATTCACTGGTTCACTCCCCAAATGGCAGCAATGGCCAAGGATGGGCCAGACTGAAGCCAAGAGCCTGGAACGTGCATGTAAGGGGTCCTAAAATTTGAGCCATCTTCCATTGCTTTCCTTGGTACATTAGCAAGGAGTAGGGTTGGAAGTGGAGCAGCCAGGCATCGAAGCAGCACCCATAGGGATGTTAGTGTTGCAGGCAGAGCCTTAACCCACTGTACCACACCAAAGGCTGAAAGAAGTTCAGGCTTCTACACAAAACCAGAAACAACAACAACCTTGTTATTATAACCTCCCTACCTCTAAGAACTTCTGGGAGAAGATTCACGGCTGTCATGACCTTGGCTGTATGTTTTCACAGCACCACTGTGTAGCACACAGCCAATAAATGTTTCTTGACCACACAAAGATATGGTAGATTATAATATCTGGGTTCCTTTATATCTCTCCTTCATGTAATTCTGTGCTATCCCTAAACTAAATGTTGTATGGTTATGGAATCTTTATTAATGTAGAGTTGCACAAATATGAGAATGAAAAACTTGCAAAAGAATAAATGCAGAAAGGAGTGAGACAGTTGGTCAAAAATAATGGAACTGCAAGATAACGATTCTTATTGCTTTATGTTTAACAGAGGCCTAGATACTAAGCATGAATAATTATTTTTACACTGGCTCAATGAGGCTAAAACATGACTTGAACAAAATTTCTCACTTATTTGCATGAGGATATGAAATATTATTTTGAATTTTACCTATTAACTTAAAGTATAGAATTTTCTAAAAGTTTCTATTAAAAAAGAAAAGGAGCTATTTGGGAACACTATCACCTGTTAGCCATGAATTTATCACCCATTCATATTCCAGTAAAATTAAATCAGAAATGTCCATGAACATAGAGTGAAAGACAAAAACAGGATTATGAAAAGCTTTAAAGAATTGTATTGAACATACAATTCTGGGCGTTGGCCAGAGAAGCCAGGAAATGACCAAAGGCTCCTGGAAAGGGGCTAACACTGAGAGGAACACGGCTTGCTCTAGAGACAATTAAGCACCTGAAATGCATTTTCCCCTCTGCCTTTCAGCTAGATGCACACACGCACACACACACATACACACACTTTTGTGAGGAAACAAGTCAACTGTCCATTGGTTATGTAGTTATTTTCACACCTTTAAAGTGACTAAGCCAACGGGAGGTAGGCAGAGATTATACTTATAATGTGTAAGTCATTTTCTAAAAAGGAAGTGGCTTATCCTCCATTTACACCTGCTTTCTAGATGCTAGCTAGCTGTCCAATGCACAAGTCTACCTGGGTGACCATAACAGAATATCACAGACTAGTTGACTTAGACAAGAGAAACTGACTTCTCATAATTCTAGAGGCCACAAATTCCAAACCAAGGTGCTCCCAAGGTTTGCTTTCTCCTGCAGACTCTTGTGGCTTGTAGATGGCCATCTTTTCACTGTGTACTCGTGTAGCCTCTTCTCTGTGTGTGCACAGAGGAAGAGAGCCCTCTGCTGTCTTTTCCTTTTTTTTTTTTTTTTTTTGAAAATACTACTCGTATAGAATTCAGGCTCTACCTTAAAGACCTCATTTAATTAGTATTTTAAATTATCTATTTAATTGTATTTGATTTGAAGATAGATACAGAAAGAGATCATCCTTCTGTTGGTTCACTCCCCAAATATTTGCAACAGCCATTGTTAGGCCAGGTTGAAGCCAGGAGCCTGGAATTCAATCTGAGTCTCCCACATGGGTGGCCATGACCCAAGTACTTCAGCCATCATCCACTGCCTTCCTGGGGGTTCATTAGCAGGAAGCTGGATCAAAAGCCCAGGAGCCAAAACCAATACCAGGCTCTCCAATATAGAATTCCAATATAGAATTCCCAGCTTCTTAAGTGTTGTGCCAAATGCCCTCCTCCTCATTCAGCAATTATTGCCTTCCGATAGGCTCTCTCTATAAACACATTCACATTGAGGGGTAGGGCTTCAACCCATGAATTTCAGGGTGGACACAATTCCAGCTATAACAGCCAACTCTTCAGGATGTTCGTGTGTGATGGAGCAACAACATGGTGGAAGAAACCTGTCCTGAGTGACTTCTGAAAACAGGTGCATGTGATCTCCATGTACTGTCTTCCCCTCTCAGGACTGTTTCTGTGTGTGCTTGTTACAGTGGTTATATGCCAATCAATGAGGTATGAAGAAGGAGATCAAAAAGGAGCTTCCTCTTATTTCCCAACTCTACAGCAGTTTCTACAAGAAAAAATAATGGAACAGGTTATCCATTCTCTTACCTGAATTTCTTCATGAATGTGCTTTGACGTCTAATACTAATCTGAATATATCCACATAAGCATGTGCTTAAGCATCACAGTCCCATCTTTCATGTAACAATGCTGTAATCTGTGGCAGCCATATTAACTTTGGGTCCTGATTTGTGACATATATGAGAATACCAAAGGTATAAATTCACATAATTGCTTAATCATATTTCTTGCCAAGTTCATGTCACCAACTTTAAAAATAATGTTCATTTTGTAAAGTATATAGTTCTGTAGCAATAAAATTCTTTGCCATGAGATTATAGTACTTCATGACCTCTTCAGAATACTTAGCAAACAGAAAAGTATCTTTTGAGATGATAGCATGCTCAAAAATTAGGTTATGTAGATGGTTTAATCACCCTGTGAATATACTAAACACTACCGAACTGTACACATTAATTGGGGATATAATGCAGTATGTGCATTATATCTCAATAAAGCTGTTTTTACAAGTGGAGAACCATGGGAAGCTCAAGATCAAACCAATTGAGAAACTGACCTTGAAAATATAACTTTGAGGCTGGCGCCGCGGCTCACTAGGCTAATCCTCCGCCTTGCGGTGCCTGCACACCAGGTTCTAGTCCTGGTCGGGGCTCCAGATTCTGTCCCGGTTGCCCCTCTTCCAGGCCAGCTCTCTGCTGTGGCCAGGGAGTGAAGTGGAGGATGGCCCAAGTCCTTGGGCCCTGCACTCCATGGGAGACCAGGATAAGTACCTGGCTTCTGCCATCGGATCAGTGCGGTGCGCCAGCCGCAGCGCACTGGCCGCGGTGGCCATTGGAGGGTGAACCAACAGCAAAAGGAAGACCTTTCTCTCTGTCTCTCTCACTGTCCACTCTGTCTGTCAAAAAAATATAACTTTGACTACTCAAAGTTTCCTTCACATTATTTCATTTTGAACTACCTTATTCCTTAACCTCTTATATCAGAGTTATATGCTCACCTCTGGATAATAGAGTATCCTAAAGGCAAAAGAAACTCAGAAACACAGACTTTCAGTTCCTAGGCTGTATTCTAAATGAAGGAGGAGGTGGGGGAAATGGTTAATGGGTTTGATGCTCCAATTCAGCATATGCAAGGCCACACTTTTTGACTCTTAAACTTACATGTAGTGTGTGTGTGGTTGTGTGTGTGTGTGCACATGTGTGTGTGTATCCTTCCCCCATCCCACACTGCCCAATCACTTTATTTGGGGTGCGGTCTCTCCTTCCCCACTCACAACCAGGAACTGCATCCATCCTAAAGCCCACATTTGCAAATGTTGTGCACTGTGCTATATCAGATCCCGTGTTCCTTCTTCAAGACTGACAAACGAACAAATGCACACATACACACATACACTCTAAGTATTTTTAAAGATCCAGTTGGTAATCAGTCTCTCCTCAGTTCTAAAAGATACTCTAAATTCCAAATGAAACAGAAAACCAAAGTCGAATAAAGAAAAAAGTAGGAAGTTGCGGGAGGTGGGGAGGGGACTTACTGAACATTTCTTAAAGCCTTAGAACTCTATTTCAGGGGTAAATATGTGTGAGGGTATCTAAACGAGCCCAACCAGCAATTCCTCTGGTGTACAATCATCCTATCATAACCAAAAGCTTCTGTGGACCTGGATAAAGTGCCCTCTGGCATGAGGGGAGCGAGACTGGAAACCAGAGTGACAGCACACCCAGTGTTTCCTATCAGAAGACATCAAGCTAAAGAGGCAGTCTCAGGAAGATTACATTTGGTGACTGCGGTCTGTGAACCTACACAATCTATTTTCAGCTTCTGAAGGGGTCCCTCCTGCAGTGCACACACACACAGTCATATCTTGGATTTTTGTTTCCTTCAAGTTTTTCTGTATTGTTAACAAATGGGGATGGATATTAAATATTTTCACCAAGCCGTTTGCATTAACTGTTGTCTTTTATAGTTGTTTTGAATTTGATTTCTCTGGGTAAATAAGATTTTCCATATTTTGAAAGGGTTCTTCAGATGGTTAAGTTGTGGCGTCTGTGGCTGCTTGTTGCTTATTCCCTTATAAAATCTCCTCAAAGTATTGGTGCATGTCCTACATCTTAAAATTTCTCCTAATTTCTACAGTTCACTTTTCACCAGATTCGCCTTCCTCTGTATGCTACAGGTATAGAGAATAGTGGAGCTCTGCTTTTCTCTGTACAATCTGTGTCTTATGGACACTGCTAGACCCTTAGCTAAATAATCCATGTTCTTTTGCTTAAACTTTCCCATTTCTCAAAACTTTAATTGCTCTCACTGAGGTTCTCCACGGATTTAAATAGTCAGTTTCATTTTTTTCTCTGCCTGATTATTTGAAATAGTATTTCCAGGAAAATTTTAACATAACTTTAAATGGTTTTACACTTTGTGCATTATAAGGTCTAAAGAAATACACTCCCAAGATTCAAAAAGACTAGTGATTACTTTTGAAAACTTAGGCTAAACTAAGTAGCTCCAGAAAATGGGATAAAATAAAACATGTAGGTTTTATTTGTCAGAACAAAAAGATTTGCCATGATAATTGCAATTTGGCAAGTCTATTGTGAAGCCCCTGGGGTAGGGAAAAAAAACCTGACCACCTATACAGGATAATAGAAACAAGAGCAAAAAGCAGCATGATATTTTATAGGGGAAAAAGTCACTCAAAAAAAATAAAGCCCTCCTTTCTTTAACAAAATTACAAAATGAGTAGATGAAGGCAAAGTATATAGTTTAATGCACCTGGTCAGCTATAAAGCTTTCAATAAACTTTTCCCTCAAATGCAATTCAAATTATCTTATGAAAAGAGAAGTACAACTTCCAAGACAACTGAAACCTTTTACCTAATAAAGTTCTTACGAAAGCTTTTGAAGACTATTACCAGGCAAAGAAATATCAAAGTTTGCTTGCATTGGTGTTGAGAGGATGAGAGGGTACAAGCTACACATCTCCAGGCTACTTTTGCCTAATGGTTTTCTCCTCAAAGACCACAGCTTTATTATCTAGAGGGAAAACTAACCAGAAGTGTTACAGAGTTCAGGGAATTGACATTGGTGGACAAAGATGATGAGGACAGAGAATAGGCATGGCACCTGCCAGGCCCCTACAATGTTCATGCACAAACATATCCCCAAACACCCCTTGCACCTACTCCCAAGAGATATAGAGTATTCTTCTCTGCAGAAAATAAAGAACTCCAGTGAACAGACCTTGAGACTCTGGTGTTAAGATCCACTCACTTAAAAAGCCATTTTCCAAATCTTTCACCATTTATCAGGGGAGTTCAACCAGTTGCAGTTTTTGTTGTTTTTGTGATTTTAATTTTTAATTATGCCTCACTTTCAAGATGAATGAACACTCAAGGAAACCTCATTTTTTATATTTTATTTTATTTTCTTAAACTTTTATTTAATAAATATAAATTTCAAAAGTACAACTTTTGGATATAGTGGCATTTCCCCTCATACCCTCCCTCCCACCTGCAACCATCCCATCTCCCACGCCCTCTTCCATCCCATTGTTCATCAAGATTTATTTTCAACTATCTTTTTTTTTTTTTTTATTTTTTGACAGGTAGAGTGGACAGTGAGAGAAAGACAGAGAGAAAGGTCTTCCTTTTGCCGTTGGTTCACCCTCCAATGGCCGCCGTGGCCTGCGTGCTGCAGCCGGCGCACCACACTGATCTGATGGCAGAAGCCAGGTACTTATCCTGGTCTCCCATGGGGTGCAGGGCCCAAGCACTTGGGCCATCCTCCACTGCACTCCCGGGCCACAGCAGAGAGCTGGCCTGGAAGAGGGGCAACTGGGACAGAATCCAGTGCCCCGACCAGGACTAGAACCTGGTGTGCCGGCGCCGCAAGGCAGAGGATTAGCCTAGTGAGCTGCGGTGCCAGCTTATTTTCAATTGTCTTAATATACAGAATATCAACTTGGTATATACTAAGTAAAGATTTCAAGTTTGCACCCACACAGATACATAAAGTATAAAGTACTGTTTGAGTAGTAGTTTTACTGTCAATTTGCATAGTACAACACATTAAGGACAGAGATCTTACATGGGAAGCCAGTGTACAGTGACTCCTGTTGTTGATTTAACAAATGACACTCTTATTTATGACGTCAGTAATCACCTGAGGCTCTTGTCATGAGCTGCCAAGGCTATGGAAGCCTCTTGAGTTCACAAACTCTGACCTTATTTAGACAAGGCCACAATCACAGTGGAAGTTCTCTGCTCCCTTCAGAGAAAGGTACCTCCTTCTTTGACAGCCCATTCTATCCACTGGGATCTCACTCACAGAGATCTTTCATTTAGGTGTTTTTTTTGTTTGTTTGTTTTTTTTTTTTTTTTTTTTTTTTTTTTTTTTTTTGCCATAGTGTCTTGGCTTTCCATGCCTGAGAAACTCTCACAGACTTTTTAGCCAGATCCGAATGCCTTAAGGGCTGATTCTGAGGCCAGAGTACTGTTCAGGGCATCTGCCATTCTATGAGTCTGCTGTGTCTCCCGCTTCCCATGTTGGATCATTCTATCCTTTTTAATTATTTTTTTTCTTTCTTTTTTTTAACTTTTATTTAATGAATAAAAATTTCCAAAGTACAGCTTATGGATTACAGTGGCTTTCCCCCGATAACGTCCCTCCCATCCGCAACCCTCCCCTTTCCCACTCCCTCTCCTCTTCCATTCACATCAAGATTCATTTTCAATTCTCTTTATATACAGAAGATCAATTTAGCATACATTAAGTAAAGATTTCAACAGTTTGCTCCCACACAGAAACATAAAGTGAAAAATACTGTTTGAGTACTAGTTATAGCATTAAATCACAATGTACAGCACACTAAGGACAGAGATCCTACATGAGGAGTAAGTGCACAGTGACTCCTGTTGTTGACTTAACAAATTGACAGTCTTGCTTATGGCCTCAGTAATCACCCTAGGCTCTTGTCATGAGCTGCCAAGGCTAAGGAAGCCCCCTGAGTTCACTGACTCTGATCATATTTAGACAAGGCCATGGTCAAAGTTGAAGTTCTCTCCTCCCTTCAGAGAAAGGTACCTCCTTCTTTGATGACCCATTCTTTCCACTGGGATCTCACTCGCGGAGAGCTTTCATTTGGTGTTTTTTTTTTTTTCCCCAGAGTGTCTTGGCTTTCCATGCCTGAAATACTCTCATGGGCTTTTCAGCTGGATCCGCATGCCTTAAGGGCTGATTCTGAGGCTAGAGTGCTTTTTAGGACATCTGCCATTCTATGTGTCTGCTGTGTATCTCACTTCCCATGTTGGATCGTTCACTCCCTTTTTTATTCTATCAGCTAGTATTTGCAGACACTAGTCTTGTTTACGTGATCCCTTTGGTTCTTAGTCCTATCATATGATCAATTGTGAACAGAAATTGATCACTGGGACTAGTGAGATGGCATTGATACATGCCACCTTGGTGGGATTGAATTGGAATCCCCTGGTATGTTTCTAACTCTGCCGTTTGAGGTAAGTCAGCTTGAGCATGTCCCGAATTGCTCCTTTTTAATTCTATCATTATTATTAGCAGACACTAATCTTGTCTATGTGATTCCTTGACACTTAATCCTATCATTATTTTGGGGACGTTTCCAGTATGAAAAACAGAGTAAAGCAAACAAAGAGAACAAACTATGAGAAAACAGGCAATATGATAAATAATTTGAAAAAATTATAAAAAATGTTATT